>NC_057807.1:527994020-528045530 GCF_018294505.1 Triticum aestivum
CTAGCCCAGTGCTACAGCCCGGACCCACTTGCTGATGACCGACACGTTCGAAGCTGGGTCATGGATGCCTGTCCCTGTAAGTCTATGCCACTTTGGGTTTACGACTAGTCATGTCAGCCCGGGCTCTTTATCATATGGATGCTAGCGACACTATCATATACGTGAGCCAAAAGGCGCAAACGGTCCCGGGAAAAGGTAAGACGACACCCGTGGGGATACCGTGCGTGAGGCCGCAAAGTGATATGAGGTGTTACCAGCTAGATCGATGTGACATCGAGTCGGGGTCCTGACAGCGTTGGCATCAGAGCCGGACTGCCTGTAGGTTCTCCAAGCCAAACTGGTCGATGTTGAGTCTAGAAATTCTTTAGTTATATGTAGGGGAATTGTTTGTGGGATGGAACGTAAGGCTCTTTTTACTCCTCTATCTTATGACATTCTGATCTGAGTCAGTCCATTCTTCCACCGGGGGTGAAGGAATTAGGATCTATTCTCTCTATCAGGATCACGAGTTACTAATCAGTAGTACCTTATAAGTTTGATGGATACAAGCCTAGTTCAGTTCTACTACCACATTATGTTGCCAACATGGGTTTAGAACTTTGATATGATGATGTTGAGTGTGTACGAAATCCTTTGTCAAATGTCTCAAAATCCTTTTTGAGCATTTACAGCTGTTATGCTGCCGAAATTTTGCTAGAAATTCTAATGCCTTTGCATTATGATTATGATTTCAGATGGCCACTCGCGACCTTAATCAAGTGGTTCGCCTAACTCGATGCCTAGATGTACCCGGCCATACTGCCAAGTTGGTCAGGGTAATGACTGAGGCTGGATACCGCTGGTATCCTGAGTACACGGTCGAAGAGCAATTCCGGGACTTCAATCAAAGCCAGTATCTCTGCACTGTCAGGATATTTCCATCTTATCCTGGATCTACCGAGCCTCTTCACTGTTCCTATGGACTCGGGGTTACTATTGAGATGGCTGTGCAGGACGCCGCCTACTCCATGATGACCATTATGCGAGTCAGATCTGGTTTATTCCGGGACTCTGATTTCCGGTATATGCCAGGATCACTTCCGGGAGCACAAGGATATCTCCAGGCTATCTATGCTGACTCCACTCAGGAGGATTCACGGACTCGCACCACTGCTGAGATGCTCGAGGATAAGGACCGTGAAAATCGGGCCTTAAGGTTAGAGCTCTTCAATACCCGTGCTGACCACTGGGCCACTTTGACTCGGTTCGCACCGGCAGTGCAAGCTGGATTCTCAGATATGCGCGATCTCTATCCTGTGAGATCTGCTCTGCCAGACGTGATGGTTTGGCGTGATGTAGGAGGCATCACCCCACCTCGCGGTCCCCGCAGGCCACCGTTTGTTGGTCCAAGGCCTCATCCTAGCCCCTATGGTCCACAAGCTCCGCGAGACCGTCTGTTTCCGGATGATCATGTTGAACTTCCAGGCTATGGAGGTGACTTCTATGAGGACTACTACGGATCGGTCTGAATTAGGGGTAGTATCACTAGTTCGCACTAGCCGAGGTTATGATGGAAGCTGAGAGAAACAAGCAGGAGACAAACCGTTTGTTGGAGCGTATTGAACAGAATACAGCACACCATCAGAGGGCTAACGTGGTGTCACTCAGTGACTTTATCAAATTGCATCCACCCACGTTCCACCACTCCGTCGAGCCCCTCGACGCTGATGACTGGCTTCGCAGTATCTCTCACAAGCTGCGTTCCGCGCTGGTAGCGGAGGCTGACAAGGTCACCTTTGCTGCATATCATCTTGAAGGCCCTGCCAGTCTATGGTGGGAGAATTATGGAGCCATGCGCCCAGCGGGCCATGTCACTACTTGGGCTGAGTTCAGCGAGGCTTTCCGTGAACATCACATTCCGGAGGGTCTCATGGACCGTAAACGTGAGGAATTCTGCAATTTCACCCAAGGCCGACTTTCTGTGGATGTCTATAGCAGGGAGTTTGGTAATCTCGCCCGATATGCAACTGAGGAAGTGTCTACTGACGCCAAGAAGCAAGCAAGGTTCCGTAAGGGCCTTAGTCCCGAGCTTCGCCGCGACCTCCGTCTGCATGAGTGCACATCTTTTTCGAAACTTGTCAACAAAGCCATCAGTGCTGAAACTGGTCAGACTGACTATGACGCAACACGCAAGCATGGACGTGACATGGGTTCCTCGTCCGGTGCTGGTCCTCAGAAGCGCCGCGTGTGGGTACCCAACACCGCCCTGCCACCCAGGTTCACACCGAGGCCATCCTTCCAGGCGCCTCGCCCTGTTCAACAGTCTGCACCGGCCAAGCCCTATGGGGGTCCAACCAATAATGCTCCTCCACGTACCAGTTCCGTGACTTGTTTCAAGTGTGGGGAATCTGGCCACTATATGCGTGAGTGTCCCCAGACCAACCCCAATCAATCTGCTAAAGCTGTTGGCCGTGGCAAGCCGACAGGAAAAATATTCCACGCCAAGCCGGTCGCTGCTTCACGTGGCCATGTCAACTGTATCTCTGCCGAAGAAGCTCAAGAGGACCCCAACGTCGTTCTCGGTACGCTTCTTGTTAATTGCCACCCGGCATCTGTTCTTTTCGATACAGGAGCCTCTCATTCTTTTATATCTGAAAACTATGCTCGCTTGCATAACGTCGCATTCGGTGTTATGCCAACCTCTATGGTAATTCAAACTCCGGGATCCAAATGGCAAACCTCTAGAGTAAGCCATGGAAATGAAATCCAAGTCGACAGACTTGTTTTCCTTGCATCTTTGATAGCCCTTAAATCTTCAGATATTAATGTCATTTTGGGTATGGACTGGATGTCAGCTCATCAAGCCAAAATTGATTGCTTCTCTAGGACTGTTCAACTCACCCATCCTTCGGGGAAGATAGTCAATGTCTTGACCCGAATAGCCAAGCGACAATTATATTCTCTTAACGCCAGCCCTTTGCCAGACCTTGAGGACGTTCCGGTAGTCTGTGACTTCCCGGATGTCTTTCCAGAGGAATTGCCAGGTGTTCCACCTGACAGGGATGTTGAGTTCGTAATAGACCTCATCCCCGGAACCGTTCCGATTGCTAGAAGACCTTATAAGATGGCACCACTAGAACTAGCCGAGCTTAAGAAACAACTCGACGAATCCTTGAAAAAGGGTTTCATCCGCCCTAGTTCATCTCCGTGGGCTTGCCCCGTCCTATTCGTCAAGAAGAAGGATGGTACGGACCGGATGGTTGTAGATTACCGACCGGTCAATTTGGTCACAATCAAGAACAAATATCCACTTCCCAGGATCAATGATCTGTATGATCAGCTCACTGGATCCTCAGTCTTCTCCAAGATGGATTTGAGGTTGGGCTACCATCAAATCAAAATCAGAAACGGGGACATTCCTAAAACGGCCTTTGTTACTCGTTATGGCCAATACGAGTACACCGTCATGTCCTTCGGATTAACCAACGCTCCAGCCACCTTTTCTCGGTTAATGAACTCAATCTTCATGGAGTATTTGGATAAATTCGTCGTAGTTTATCTCGATGATATACTCATCTACTCCAAGAACGAGGAAGAACATGCCGAACATCTAAGGCTAGTGTTGAAGAAACTTCGAGAGCATCGCCTTTATGCCAAATTTTCTAAATGTGAATTCTGGTTGCCAGAAGTGACCTATCTGGGTCATGTAATATCTGGTAAAGGTATTGCTGTTAACCCTGAGCGAGTTCAAGCCGTCCTTAATTGGACTCCACCCGAATCGGTCAAGCAAGTTCGGAGTTTTCTAGGCTTAGTGAGCTATTGCCGTCGCTTTGTCAAGAACTTCTCCAAAGTTGCTAAACCTCTAACCGAACTCCTCAAGAAAGATAAGAAGTTCGAATGGACTCCACAATGTGAGCACAGCTTTCAGGAACTGAAAAGACGCCTGACCTCTGCTCCCGTGCTGGTACCGCCAGACTTCTCCAAGGACTTTGTTATCTACTGCGACGCCTCGCGACAAGGACTAGGTTGCATTCTCATGCAAGATCGACACGTAATTGCTTACGCTTCACGGCAATTGCACCCACATGAGGAGAATTATCCTACTCATGATCTAGAGCTTGCAGCCGTAGTCTATGCACTTAAGACCTGGCGACATTACCTCCTCGGTAATCGTTGCGAAATATTCACTGATCACCAAAGCCTGAAGTACATTTTCACCCAACCGGATTTGAATCTCAGGCAGAGACGTTGGGTTGAATTGATCACAGACTTCGACTTAGGAATAACCTACACCCCAGGGAAAGCCAACGTCATGGCTGATGCGCTAAGTCGTAAATCCTATTGTAACAACCTGATGTTACAACAAAGTCAACCGCTTCTCCATGAGGAATTTCGGAAGCTTAACCTTCACATTATACCTCAAGGTTCTCTTTCCACCTTGGTGGCGAAACCTACCCTTACGGATCAAATTATCAAAGCACAGAGGGTAGATCCAGGAATCTCCCGCATCAAGAGAAACATTCAGAAAGGAATTGCGAATTGTTTCTCCATTGATGATCAAGGGGTAGTATACTTCGGGGACCGACTAGTGGTTCCCAAAGTGCGCAACCTAAGGCGTTTAATCCTTAAGGAAGCTCATGAATCTCCTCTCACCATTCATCCCGGTAGTACTAAGATGTATCAGGACCTACGCCAGAGGTTCTGGTGGACTAGGATGAAGAGAGAAATTGCTCAGTATATTGCAAATTGCAACGTCTGTCGTCGTGTAAAAGCAGAGCATCAACGGCCTGCTGGCACCCTTCAACCCTTAGCTATTCCTGAATGGAAATGGGATAAAATTAGTATGGATTTTATTACCGGTTTTCCCAGGACCAAGAGAGGGAGTAATGCTATTTTCGTCGTGGTCGATCGTCTTTCCAAAGTAGCTCATTTCTTACCAGTTCGTGAGAGTATAACCGCTAGTCAGCTGGCAGACTTGTACATCTCCCGAATAGTGTCTCTCCATGGTGTTCCTTTGGAAATTAACTCGGATCGAGGAAGTCTTTTCACCTCTCGATTTTGGGAAAGTTTCCAAAATGCTATGGGAACCCGTCTCTCCTTTAGCACCGCTTTCCACCCTCAGTCG
Organism: Triticum aestivum; assembly: GCF_018294505.1. Lineage (NCBI taxonomy): Eukaryota > Viridiplantae > Streptophyta > Magnoliopsida > Poales > Poaceae > Triticum > Triticum aestivum. The sequence goes on from NC_057807.1 coordinate 527,999,125, forward strand.
AGTGGTCAAGTGGAACGCGTCAACCAGATTCTAGAAGACATGCTTCGAGCCTCCGTTATCTCTTTCGGAATGGACTGGGAGAAGTGCCTTCCATTTGCCGAATTCGCTTACAACAACAGCTATCAATCTAGCTTGGGTAAAGCCCCTTTTGAAGTTCTCTATGGACGACGATGTCGAACACCCCTTAACTGGTCAGAGACCGGGGAAAGACAATTCTTTGGCCCGGATATGATTCAGGAAGCAGAAGAACAAGTTCGTATCGTTCGTGAAAAGTTGAAAATAGCCCAATCTCGCCAAAAGAGTCAATATGACCGAAAACATAGGGCTATGACTTTCGAGGTTGACGAGAAGGCTTATCTTCGGGTCACCCCTCTGAAGGGAACCCATCGTTTCGGTATCAAAGGCAAATTGGCTCCTCATTACATTGGACCTTTTCGCATTCTTGCCAAACGAGGAGAAGTTGCCTACCAGTTGGAACTACCTCCGCATCTCTCCAGAGTTCACGATGTCTTCCACGTTTCTCAACTCAGGCGTTGCTTCTCAGATCCTATCCGTGAAGTGGACCACGAAATGCTTGATCTCCAAGATGATCTTACATATCGAGAGTACCCCATTCGTATCCTCGATCAAGCCGAACGTACCACGCGACGTCATAATATCAAGTTTCTCAAGGTTCAATGGTCGCATCATTCTGAGGATGAAGCAACTTGGGAAAGGGAGGATCGTCTTCGACTCGAGTATCCCGCCTTCTTCCCGGAGGAACCCAAATCTCGGGACGAGATTCTTTTGAGTGGGGGTGAGTTGTCACACCCTAGCTAGTCATGCATTAGAGTGTTGCATCATGTTTACTCATTCATCAGAAACTTGAAATGGGGATGACAGAACCCCCAGTCCCCTCTGAAACCAACTAGGGTTACTAAAATAATTTTTCAATGACCCTGAAAGGCCCTTCTAAAATGCCCATCATTTTTGTCTTGGTTCAGAACCTCTGCCAAAAATGGTGCACATTTTCCTAGGCCATCCTAGGGTTCTTGAATTAAATCATAAATATTTGAATTTGGGCATTTAAAATAATATAAAATATTTAAATGCTCAAATATCTCCAAACTAAAATGTTTCATGTTGGAAATAATCCAACTATGGGCCAGGAATAGTTTGGTGATTTTTGAAGTTGCCTAGGTATTTTATTTAATTCAACAAAGTTGCAGATATATTAAATAAAACAGAAACAGAAGAAAAAGGGAAAAAACTTACCTGGGTTTCTCCCTGTGCGGCCCAGCCAGCTGGCCGGCCCAGCCAGCAGCCGACCCAGCCCAGCACTGTAGCCCTCCGTCGTCTTCCTCCCCACGCCCCGAAGCTGCTGCGTGCTCGCGCGCGCACGGCCGCGCGGCCACCTCCTGCTTGCCGACGACCTCCTGGCCGCGTGGACGACGCCCGCAGCCTGTCCCGATCCCCCCTGCTCTCTCTCACTCTCCCCGGCTCTCTCCTTCCTCTCCCTCGCTCTCTCTTTCTCACGGCCGAACACCACCGTCGCCGCCGTTCGCCACAGCAGCCATCTCCGGCCACCCCTCGCTCCCCCGACTAGCTCGGAAGCTCCGCCACAACCTTCTCTTCCTCCCCACCGCTCCACAGCTCCCCGGAAGCCCTGCATCGCCGCCACGTTGCCGTTCCCCTCTTCGGGCTCCGACCACCGTCGCCGTCGAATTCGCCGTCTCCAGCGCGTCCCCGAGCCCGCTTCGACGCCCACTGCAACCGCGGTGAGCTACGCCACCGTTTCCCCCTCTTCTCCCCCTCGTTCCCTCACCGTAGCCTCCTCCCCACCACGGCCGAACCTCCGCCGTCGCCGAGCTCGCCGTCGACGCAGCTCCGGTGACCATTTGGTCACCTCGGCGAGTCCAACAAGTTCGCAAGACCCCATAGAGCATCCCTAGCGCCTTGCTTTGCTCGACTTCGAGCTCCAGCACCGTTCCCGTGCACGACCGAACCCCGGCGGCCGCAGCCGAGCTCGCCGCCGTCGACTCCGGCCACCCCGACCCCAACGGACTCCGCCAAGAGCTGCGGGTTGCCCTCAGCTCCACTCCGGTGGCCTCCGCGGTCCATTTGGTGGCCGAAATGACCAAAACCACTTCCGCCGCCGCGTCGGGCTCGCCGGCGACTAAACGCCGGCAGCCGACTTTGACTTTGACCACGGGTGGGCCCTGGTTGACTCCCTTGAGTCAATGACAGGTGGGGCCCAGCCCTGTTAATTAAACAGGATTAGTTTTAATTAAGTTTTAATTAAAATAATCACCCTGACATGCGGGACCCACTGTCAGGTTTGACCCAGACCTGTTCCGTTGACCTGCTGACGTCACACTGACGTCAGGCTGACGCAGTAATTGATTTCTGTATTTAAATTAAATCAGGAAATTCCAGAATATTATTTAAACTTCAAAAATTCATAACTTTTATTCTGTAACTCCAAATTGGACAAATTATATATGAAAAATGATCAGAAAAATCCAATCTATCCATCTGTACTATTTTCATGCATGATAAAACAAGTTAAATTGATGTTTTAAGCAGAATAAGGAAAAGCACTTAAAAAGGCCATGTTTGAGTTTGAAATTTGAATCTTTGATTCAAATTTGTTCAAACCCTTCTGGTTTTAGTTGCATTAGCCCAACACACTCATATTGCCATGTTTCATGCATGCATCATATTGTTGCACATTGTTTGGTGATGCTTGTGTACCGATGTCCTTTGCGACAGGTTCTGTCTCCGAGGAGTACCGTGATTACCCTAACGAAGAATCATATCCGAGCAACGAACCATCAGGCAAGCAACCAACCATTTGATCATATCGATACAATCCCATGTTCTCGCTCCTGCTCTCTTTTACTGCATTAAGACAACGCGATTCAAACTGCTGTGTGCTACGGTAGTTGAACCCATTTCCTCTGCATGACCTGTCATTGCCACAGTAACTAGATGAAACCCACTAGCATGTGTAGGAGTTGATTGAGCCATATGTATGTTTTGTTCCTACCTTGCTATGCCTGCTATGCTTAGAGTCGTGTCAGGTCTGGTTCATCTGGGTGATGGGCTAGAGTGAAATGATTATGTCGGTAATGAGAGTGGTGTGGTGAACACGATTTGGTAAAGGTATCGATGAGAGGCCATGTAGGAGTACATGGTGGGTTGTTTCATTGAAGCCGACCTTAAGCACTGAGATCTGTATGTGTGATTTAAGAATCAGCTACTACCATGCATTGGGCCCGAAACCAATGGACCCTCTCGACTTCTTATTCACCCTAGTTCTCCGTCCAGGAGTTGCAAGTAGTTTCTGGTGTTTGTAGCCTACTGGAGGCCGTGGGCAGCGCTGACCGTAGGGGTGGGCTGTGATGCGGTAGGTACGTGGCACGGTGTACCGAATACCCGTTAGGTATCCCGGGAACCCTGTTCACATCGTTCGGGGCCGTATGGGAAACCTCGGCCGGACTCCCTGCGGATGGAACCTGAATAGGCGATAAACCTGGACTGGAGGCTTAGGTGATTAGGTAGGTCGTGGCCGACACCCACGTTGGGCTTCCGCTTGAAGGTTGCCGAGTACATGTCGTGTAAACGACGATAAGTGGTGAGAGCGTGTATGAAGGAGTACACCCCTGCAGGGTTAACATGATCTATTCGAATAGCCGCGTCCGCGGTAAAGGACTACTTGGTTGCCTATACAGTTCATAGACAAGTAAATGGAAACTACTAAAAGCCTCAAGATAAGTGTGAGTGCCGAGGATGGCTCTTCCGTAGGAAGACGGAGGTGGATCCTCGGTAGTGTATTGAAGTGGTGAGTAGTGGACTCGTGTGCGCAAAACATTCCAAGCTGGAGTATCGTAGGATAGTCTAGCCAAGAGTCAAAGCTGGCTTGCTGCAATAACTCCACCAACCATTCTTGATACTATGCATGTATGTAGGATCTGATGTAAGTCTTGCTGAGTACCTTTGTACTCATGTTGCTATAATCTACATTTTACAGAGACGCTGCAACCCCTTCTGATGGGTTCTATGTAGACGTTGACATCAACGAGTAGGCTAAAGACCCAGGTGGTGACCCTGAGCTTGTGATGGACCACGTAGTATAGCTAGGCTTTCCAAGCCTCTTTTATTTTACTAGTTGTCTGTACCCAGACAATGTACTTCCGCTGCTGGCTTGTATGACTGCATGACTTGTATGTTGGGTCGTGAGACCCGTACCTTTGTGTATGATATGTATGGCTCCCTGAGCCTTAAATAAAGTGCTTGTGTCATAGAGTCATGTTGTGATGCTTCGTTGTATTTGCACATATCGAGCATATTGTGTGTATGATTGAAATGCTTGGTATGTGTGGGATCTGACTATCTAGTTGTTTATCTTTAGTAGCCTCTCTTACCGGGAAATGTCTCCTAGAGTTACCGCTGAGCCATGGTAGCTTGCTACTGCTCTGGAACACTTAGGCTGGCCGGCATGTGTCCTTCTTCGTTCCTGTGTCTGTCCCTTCGGGGAAATGTCACGCTTTGAGTACCGGAGTCCTGTTAGCCCGCTACAGCCCGGTTTACCGGAGTCCTGCTAGCCCAGTGCTATAGCCCGGACCCACTTGCTGATGACCGACACGTTCGAAGCTGGGTCATGGATGCCTGTCCCTGTAAGTCTGTGCCACTTTGGGTTTACGACTAGTCATGTCAGCCCGGGCTCTTTATCATATGGATGCTAGCGACACTATCATATACGTGAGCCAAAAGGCGCAAACGGTCCCGGGAAAAGGTAAGACGACACCCGTGGGGATACCGTGCGTGAGGCCGCAAAGTGATATGAGGTGTTACCAGCTAGATCGATGTGACATCGAGTCGGGGTCCTGACACTGGCGGAATCGCCTGGACCTCCCGGATGGGCATGAAGGAGGTGTACTTGACGGGCGAGCTCCGCAGCAAGTGGGACGAGTGGAGGGCGGAGTGGTGCTGGATCTGTGACGCCAATCCGCCGCCATTCACCAAGCTGCGCCAGACCCGGGTGGTGCGTGGCAGCGACTGGAGCGCTCTGTCGCCAGATGACGCCAAGCTGACGATCGCCACCACCCGAATCCTCCGGCTCAGGCATGCCAGACTCACAACAGGGGCAGTTGGCGCGTATTTCCTTCGCCGTCGCATCGCCCCTCTGCAGGAGAGGGGGAGGCCCACCTGGCTGTTTGGCGGCCCGGCGGATATCATGAGGCTGCGTCCAGGCCTCAACTTCAACTTCACCGTTCTGGAGCTTGACGGGATGCTGAGGGAGATGTTCAAGCATGACCCCAACCATCCAGAATGGTTCCAGCTGCCGCAGGGCGTCGTCCCCTTGTGCAACAACTCCCAGCGCGATCGCATCTGCGCAATGATGCCAGAGTGCGACTCGCACGGGATAAGTGCAAATTGGATAGAGCCCGCTGCCGAGGTCGTGCAGCAATTCTTCGATGACTTGGCGGAGGTGGCAGTCAACTCCGACGAGCAGAAGCTCCTCACCCGCGCCACAACTGCCAACGAGCTGGCGTACATTGCTAGCAGGGCCGAAGAGGCGGTGGCAGCCGCTGCCGCGGGCGAGTTTGGCTTCACGCTGGCGGAGGCGGATGCAGCTGAGGCGGCAAGCCTTGCCGCCCGGGAAGATCTTGCCGGAGAAGTCGATGGCGAAGGGGAGGCCGAGGTCGAAGCGAGCGAGCCTGCCGAGGGCGCGAGCGGCCAGCCGTCTTCGAGCAACTTGCCGCAGGCGGAGCCCCCAGCGCAGCCCCAATTCTGACCGAGATGGCGTCTCCGTCGAGTTGGAGAGCTGGCAGAGGAGCAGGCCGACCAGCAGCCACGGTGCCGTGGGACACGCTCCACCGCGGCAAGTACCGTTGCCGCGGGAGGGTCCCAGGCCGCGCCGGCAACTGAGGCTGGGTCTTCCCGGGCCGCCACGCCTGATCCTGCCGCAGCCCGCGGCAAGCGCCGGAGGGAGCCTACTCCTCCGCCACGCCGCGCCGAGAGGGTACCGGAGTTGGACCTCTCCACGCTGAGCTCCGATGATGATGAAGAGGAGGAGGAGGAGGAGGAGTAAGGCTTTCTTCTTACTGTACTTGTCTTTCTTTGATCCTTGTTGTTGTTTGCCTTGTATCTAATCTACTTCTCTCTAAATCCCTGTTCTGTTTCAGGACTTTGGCGGAGAGGGCGGCGAAGAGGGCCAAGGTCCCCGTGGTTAACATCGAGGACGATCCTGCTGTGGCGGCAGAAGATACGTCCGAGACCACCTTGACGGACCCGGTCCCTTCTCCTCGCAGCAGCCCCCAGCACAGCCCCCAGCGTAAGTGTATTGGTTTGCTTCCTGTTGTGAGGCGCGCATGGGTGCTTCTTCTTTTGCTAACATCTTGATTGTTGACTCATTTGTATATAGGAGCAGAACAGGCCCACCAGGAGCAACCGGAGGCCGACCCGGAGGTGTCGTCGGCTTCGACTACGCCACCAAGGGCCGATTCCCCGATATGGGAGCACTCTCCGGCAAGGAAGGGATCTCCGGCAAGGGGCGGAACCAGTGAGCCCCCAGTGGTGGAGCCCATGATCACAGAGCCCAGCACAGGTGACCCTCCTTGTCAGAAACTTTCCCTTGGGTTCTGCTGATCTTCTTTTTCTTCCTTTTGGATATTTGCTTGATTTTTCCTTCTTCTTCCTGTCTTCAGATCCCCCTCTTGGGGACCCGATGGAAACTGAGGCCACCGGCGAGGAGGGCGCACGCGGCAACACTGAGGACGTCGCCGCAGACGAGGAAGAGGCCGGCGCTGACGAGCACGCCGACGAGGAAGCTGCCAAGACTGCTGGTGCAGGAGCCGGCGAGGGATCCGGCGGTCGTACTAACGACCCGGAGGACGCAGGAGCGCAAGGCGCTGCACCGACCGCCGACCCTTCCGCCGCTAACGCGGCGTCGGGCTCTGGGGAGCCCCAGCCAGGTGCTTATTTGAAGGCCGGCGAGGGCATATACATCAAGCTTCCCTGGGCGTCGAGCTCCAGGGCGCCGGTCGAAGGAGAGGAGTTTGATGGGGAAGTACTTGCTTCTGCCGGGCTGGCAGTGGTTGACGCGCCCGGCAGCAGCAGTGGCGAGTCGGAAGAGGAGCAGTTGCTCCGGAAGCTGGTGTCACTCTACCGTGCCCGGCAAGCGAAGCTTGAGTCCCAGGAAGCGCTTGTCGCGCAGGCGGGAGTTGACATAGAGAAACATGCGCAAGAGCTCCGGAACCGCAACCAGGAGGCCCTCCGATCCAGTGCAGAGGAGAGGGCGCAGCTCGGCGAGGCAAAGGAGGCGTTCATCCTGGAGAAGGCTGAAGCCGAGGAGCAGCAGAGGCTCGCCGCCGAGGAGATGTCCAGGCGGGAAGGTGAGCTGACACAGAAGAAAGCCAGTCTAGACAGTGACGAGGAGGAGCTCGAGGCACGAGAGCAGTCGCTTGGCGGGACGCTCAAGGAGGCAAAGGACGCAGCCGCGGCCGCCGAGGCCGCCAAGAAGGATTTAGAGGAGAGGGTGGCGCGGCTGGAGGCGGATATGGGAAAGAAGAATGAAGAGCTTGCCGCACTCCAGCGCGAGCGCGAGAAGGATGCACTTGCCCATGGCGATCTGCAAGCTCAACTTGCCGAGAAAATCAAGGAGCTGAACACCGCCAAGGACTCAAGCGCTAATCTGGAGCTAAAGTTGGCCACCTTGGCGGGGACGCTGGACGCCGCCAAGAAGCGAGAGGATGACTTGAGGAAGGAGCTCAAGGGCAACGAGGAGCTGCTGACGAGGGCCGCTGAGACCCAGAAAACCTTCAAGACCACGGTGGAGCTCTGGACAGAGGGCCTCATCAACATTGCCGCGTCCATCGACGAGGAGTTGGCGGAGCTGGACTTGGCGGGCTTCGGGTATTCTACTGAGGAGAATCTCCAGCCCAGCGCCAAGCTCACGCTTTTCTTCAAGGATGTGGTGACGGCCCTCCAGCAGCTCCGGGAAAGGATCCCGAAGCAGCTGGCCAACGAGTCGCGCGCGATCTGCACCAAGGTCCTGGAGAAGGTGTTGGTGAAGATACTTTTCCGCAACCCGAGCGTCGACCTCACCCGTGTCACCAAGAAGCTGCCGGCAGGTGCCGACCTTGAAGAGCTCAAAGCCATCGTCGCACCCATTGTGGACAAGATCAACGAAGTTAGGAGGGTCGACGGCGAGCGTGTGGATTAGGCTGCCCTTCTTCTCCCTTTTTCCTTCCGCTGCATTTTCAGTTATGAGAACAATCTAGTCCGTGCCACAATAAGTCATTCTTGTAATATAACTTTATTCTGGGTACCGCTTGCTATGTTATTTCCTTTACTCTGTTACATCCCTTGTATGCTTTTACCCTACGCTTTGAGGGAACTTGCCGGCACAAGCACACTTGCTGAGTGCAGAACATCAGCAGCCCGCTGGCAGTGCTGCCTCTGGCAAGAAACCTTGTCGGGGCTAGTTGCAGCTCGCTTGTATCGTTGAGCGGACTCGAAAACAAATCAAGGGCGCAACTTAGCCGCGAGTCGATTCCTCCGCGCACAGGTTTTCCATACAAGACACGAACGTTCAAGGAATATAACTTAAAAATTTAAAATTGACTAAGCTCAAACTTTGGCAACTTAGCTTTTCTGTCGTCTGCGTCCCGGCAAGGTTAGATTCCCTTGAACGACGCCTGGTCCACATCTTTATCTTCCCTTCCCCCCCGGTGAACTTGTGGGCGGAGGAATCTTCTTTTTGAGAAGAAAGAAGAGAAAATAATGATATGGAACCTTAAGGTTCGCTATGGCTTACCGGGGGTAAGTGCTGCACAAACTGTCAGATATAGATGCAAAAAGAAAGGAAGATGCATTAAATTTGACAAGGTGTGCGAGGCACATAAACTTTATTTACGCACGGGAGCTGCGCCCGGCTTTGTACAAAGGGTTACATGCGACAGCGGCAAGGATTGTACAAAAGGTGGTTGCCGGAACGGGGCCCGGCAACCGCGCCTTATGGGTAAAACTTGCGAAGATGTTCTATGTTCCAGGAGTTGCTCACCGGAATGCCATCTTCGGTCTCGAGGCGGACAGCGCCGGGCCTAGTGACTCGTTTCACCCGATAAGGGCCCTCCCACTTCGGCGTCAACTTGTTGGAATTCTTGGCGGACTGAACACGCCGAAGAACAAGGTCGCCTTCCTCGAAGCTTCTGGCATTAACTCTGCGGCTATGGTAGCGGCGCAAAGCTTGCTGGTAGCGAGCAGCTCGCACAGCAGCCTGAAGACGATCCTCCTCGAGGAGCAGCGCATCATCTTGCCGCAGCTGCTCTTGCTCAAGCTCATCATAAGCGAGCACTCGAGGTGATCCGTATACGAGTTCCGTGGGGAGAACTGCCTCTGCTCTGTAAACAAGAGCAAAGGGTGTCTGGCCAGTGGCTCGATTTGGTGTCGTTCTGATTGACCAAAGAACCGCTGGCAACTGCTCAATCCAATTTTTTCCGCACTTGCGCAGCCTGTCAAAAGTTCTGGTCTTGAGCCCGCGCAGCACTTCAGCGTTTGCCCTCTCCGCTTGACCGTTGCTTCTCGGGTGAGCAACAGAAGCAAAGCAGATCTTGGTGCCAAGATCTTGGACGTATTGCATGAAGGCGCGGCTCGTGAATTGTGTGCCATTGTCGGTGATAATCCTGTTAGGGATTCCGAAACGGCAAACAATTGACCTGAAGAACTTGACGGCTGACTGTGCTGTCACCTTTCTCACTGGTTCCACTTCCGGCCACTTTGTGAACTTATCGATTGCAACGTACAAGTACTCAAAGCCCCCGACAGCTCGGGGAAAGGGGCCGAGGATGTCGAGCCCCCAGACCGAAAATGGCCAGGATAAAGGGATTGTTTGGAGAGCTTGAGCTGGTTGATGAATCTGTTTGTAGTGGAACTGGCACGCTTCACACTTGGTTACTTGTGCAGTTGCATCCTGGAGGGCTGTCGGCCAAAAGAACCCTTGCCGGAAAGCTTTGCCGGCAAGCGCTCTTGCGCCAATGTGGTGACCACATATGCCTCCGTGTATCTCTGCCAACAGCTCTTGTCCTTCTTCCCGGGAAATGCACTTCAATTTCACTCCGTTGAATCTTCTTCTGTACAGTATGTCATCGACAAACTGGTACATACTCGATTGCCGGGCTACTCTCTCTGCTTCTTCTTGTTTCTCGGGAAGTTCTCCTATTTGGAGAAAACGGACTATCTGCTGTGCCCATGTCGGAGCTTGTGGCTCGACGACAAGGACTAAAGGCACAAATGCTGCCGCGGGAACATCCGCTTCTACGGCAAGGATCTGGGATCCTGCCGGAGTGTGATGCTCCCCGGCAAGCGTGTCGGGACACAACTTGTCGGGAGCGTCTGCTTCAACGGAACAGACCCTAGGGCTTGTCGGAGCAGACTGCTCCTCAGCAATTTCTGTGTTGATCCTGGGGACTTTCTTGACGGCGGCTCCGGGGAGCTCTGCCGGAAAGTAGGCGCCAGTAACCAACTTTCTCTTCTTGCTCTATCCAGTCGACGGTGTTACAGATGGTCGAGTCAGCCTGAGCACGAAGATCCCTGGTTCCACAGGTAACTTGAGTGCGGCGCATTTTGACAGGCCATCTGCAATGTCATTCTGAGCTCTTGGAACATGTTCCATCTGCAGGCCGTCAAAATGCTCTTCTAGCTTCCTCACTTCATCGATGTATGCTTCCATCAACGGTCTCTGGTAATCTTTGTTCACTTGGCGGACGACAAGCTACGAGTCACCCCTGACAATAAGCTTCTTGATCCCAAGTTCAGCAGCGATTCTGAGCCCGGCAAGCAACCCTTCATACTCAGCAGTATTGTTTGTTGCTTTCTCCTTGGGAAAGTGCATTTGGACTACGTACTTGAGGTGCTCTCCGGTGGGTGCGACAAGCAACACACCCGCACCGGCGCCTTGCAGTGAGAAGGCACCATCAAAGTACATGATCCACTCTTTGTTTGCTTCCTTGACGGGGATGCTCTTCTCCGGAGTTTCCTCATCGGGTGTTGGTGTCCATTCCGCTATGAACTCCGCCAATGCTCGGCTCTGAATGGTTGAAGTACATTCAAACTTGAGGCCAAAGCTTGACAATTCCAGTGCCCACTCGACAATCCTGCCTGTTGCTTCTGGATTCTGCAATATCCTCTTCAACGGGAAGCGAGTGACAACTGTGATCTCATGCGCTTGAAAACAATGGCGCAGCTTCCTCGAGGCCATGAGAAGGCCGAAAAGCAGCTTTTGCACACCAGAGTATCTTGATCTATCCCCCTGCAGAAGGGAGCTGACAAAATAAACCGGGCGCCACACCATCTTCTTCTGTTTTTCCTCCGGCAACTGCACAGATCCATCCTTGCCGGAGTCAGAATTTGTCGTGGGAGCCCCCTGCTTGTTGCTGGACTCGCTTCTCTCTCCGCAACTAACGCATCACTAACCACTTGATTGGTTGCCGCTAGATATAGCAGCAACTTCTCTTGTGGCTTAGGTGCGACAAGTGTTGGAGTAGAGCATAGGTATCTCTTCAAGTCCTGCAGCGCAGCCTCCGCTTCCGGAGTCCATTTCATTGGACCTGCCTTTTTCAAAATCTTGAAAAATGGCAGGGCGCGCTCAGCAGACTTAGAGATGAACCTACTGAGAGCAGCAACACAGCCGGCAAGCTTTCGCACGTCCTTGACTCGCTTTGGTGCTTCAATCTGCTCAATGGCTTTGATCTTGTCGGGATTGGCTTCGATCCCCCTCTGGGACACAAAGAACCCGAGAAGCTTGCCGGAAGGAACTCCAAACACACACTTCTCGGGGTTCAGCTTGAGATTGACCCTGCGCAGATTTGCAAAAGTCTCATCCAAATCATGGATCAAAGTTGCTGTGTCTCTGCTCTTGACCACTATATCATCCATGTAAGCCTCTACATTTCTGTGCAGCTGTGGCTCAAAAGCATGACTGACTACTCTTGCAAATGTTGAACCGGCATTCTTTAGTCCGAAAGGCATCCGTACAAAGCAGTACGTGCCACATGGAGTAATGAATGCAGTTTTCTCTTCATCCTCTTGTGCCATGAAGATCTAATGATATCCTGAGTATGCATCAAGGAATGAAAGCAGATCACATCCTGCTGTGGAGTCGACAATCTGGTCAATGCGCGGCAAGGGAAATGGATCCTTGGGACAGGCTTTATTAACATTAGTGAAGTCAATACAAAGCCTCCACTTCCCGTTTGCCTTGCGCACGACTACTGGATTGGCTAGCCACGTTGGATGGAGTACTCCTCGGACCAGGCCTGCTGCTTCCAACTTCTTGATTTCTTCTGCAATGAACTCTTGTCTCTCCACTGCTTGTTTTCTGACTCTCTGCTTGACGGGCCGCGCGTGAGGACAGACGGCAAGGTGGTGCTCAATTACTTCCCTAGGAACACCGGGGATGTCAGATGGTTGCCATGCAAACACATCGACATTCGCCCGCAGGAAAGCAATGAGCGCGCTTTCCTATTTAGGATCAAGCGTGGCACTGATGGTGAAAGTACCACCAGTGCCGTCCTCCTTGGCGGCCACTTTCTTGGTCTCTGGTGAAGCTGTCTTCGCCTTTTTGCACTTGCCGGTGGAGCTCGATGGTGCGTCCTCGACGGTAGCGCAGCACTCCGAAGAGGTGCGCTTGCCGGAGTAGGCATCAGAGCTACTCTTGCCGGACTTGGCCTTCTTCTTCCCCCGGGGAGCTTCAGCGGCAAGTGGTTTGTGCTCTGCTGCGGCTGCTGCTTCCCGGTAGATCTTGTCGGTACATATAAGTGCATCTTTCTTGTCGCCGTGGACAGAAATAACACTTATCGGACCAGGCATCTTGAGCACATTGTAAGCATAGTGGGAGGCTTCCATGAACTTGGCAAGCGCTGCACGGCCGAGTATCCCATTGTATGGCAATGGGAAATCAGCAACATCGAATGTGACTCTCTCTGTCCTGAAATTTAGCTCGCTGCCAAACGTCACTGGCAGTGTGATCTTCCCCTTCGGCTTGCTCCTTCCTGGATTTATTCCTTGAAAGGTACCAGTCTCTTCGAGCTCGCTATCGGGGATCTGGAGCTTGTTGAGCACTGCGGAGGAGATGAGATTCAGGCCGGCCCCGCCGTCAACCAACATCTTCGTGACCTTGAGGTTGCGGATTGTCGGCGAAACCAACAACGGCAGGCACCCGACCGCAGTGATGCGATCAGGGTGATCCTCAACATCGAAGATGATGGGCGTGCTGGACCACTTGAGGGGCTTGCGCGATTCGACGGATGGTTCTGCTGCGCTCACCTCTCGCGCCCACTGTTTGAGTTGGCGGTGCGAGGTGTGCAGAGAAGCACCGCCGTCGATGCACAAGACCTCCGTCGCCTTCTGAAACTCCTAGTCATCAGTCTCATCTTCCTCCATTTCATCATCTTCATCTTCTTCTTCGTCCTTGTCGCGGCCCCGGGGAGGTCTGTCACCTTGCCGCTGCTTGGGTTTGCCGTGGCGCCCTCCCCGGGCGGGAAGCTCCTTGCCGGATCCTCCGCCACCTTTCTGGGCCTTCTCCTTGTCGCGGCGCTCGTATTCAGCTTTCTGTAGCTCCGCCATCTGCTCAACTATCTTGCAGGTCTGGAGGTCATGGCCCTTGGTGCGATGGATCTTGCAATATTGCTTGCCGGAGCCGTCTTGCTTGTCGGCGGCCACCACAGCCTCGCCGGAGTCGCTGGCTTTGGCCTTGCCAGAGCCGCCTTCGTTGCCGGACTGCTCAACGACTAGCACATCCTTAGCCTTTCTCTTTCTGTTGTTCCGCCTCCAGTTTTTCCTTGCCGGAGCGGCGTCCTCTTCACTGTCAGATCCTTCTGCTCCTGCAGTCTCTCCAGGGATTTTCCTCCCCTCCTCAGCCCGTGCACACTTGTCGGCCAGAGCATAAAGCTCGCTGACATCTCTGATCTTGCACATCGCCATCTCCTCCCTCATCCTGCGGTTACGCACATTCTGATGGAACACGCTGATAACCGCGGCAGGGTGGACGTCTGGGATGTTGTGCTGCACCTGGCTGAATCTCTGTATGTACTTGCGCAGGGGTTCTCCTTCCTTCTGGGCAAGCAGATGAAGATCGCTTTCCTGGCCATGTGGTTTGTGGCCGCCCATGAAGGCGCCGACAAACTGATGACATAGGTCCGCCCATGAGGAAATGGAGCCGTCCGGCAAGTGCATGAGCCAAGATCTGACGTTGGGCTTGAGCACCAGCGGGAAGTAGTTGGCGAGGATCTTCTCGTCTCTCCCCCCAGTAGCCGGCACCGCGATGGTGTAGACGCTGAGGAACTCCGACGGATGTATTCTGCCATCGTACTTCTCGGGCACGTCTGGCTTGAAGTTCTTGGTACTGGGCCACTGGACTTGCCGCAGCTCACGGGTGAACGCGGGGCAACCTGCCGCGTACGGCAAGTCGCCAGGTTCCCCTGGCGCATGCATGTCGACAGTGGGCCCAGCGCACTGGTCGGATTGACGTCGCGCTTCTCTTCGACCCTCAATGCGAGTTCGGGCGTCTTCATGTTGTCGTTCTTGGATGACTTGGCGTTGATCGCGGCGAGTTCGCGGGTCCGACGACGCAGTGGAGTCGGCGTCGGGGTTGGCCCGGCGAGTCGGTGACCTCGGCCTTCGGGGCGGGGAGTGCATGGTGGTGGCACCCCCAGCGGTCTTGTCAGCGTCGGCTCGCGCCTGGGCGTCTTGCCGGGGCTTCGATGCGCTCGGTTGCCGGGGCTTGTCGCCGTTGGCGAAGCCGATGAGGCTATAAATGGTCATCCTCCAGTCGTCAATCTTGTGCGGCGCCAGAGGGTAATCTAGAAGCAGCTGGGCTTGGGCCAGCGCTTCCTCTGCAGTCTTGGGTGGCGGTGGTGATGAGCGGCGCGAGGAGCGGGATGTGCTCGGACTCCCAACCGGATTGGAAGGAGCAACACCCCGTCCGGGCGACCGTACCTCACTCGCGCCAGCATGCTGGCGTGCACGCTGGCCCTGAACGTCCCGCGACCCACCAGCTTGGCCTTGCTCCAACGCGAGCATGATGCTAGGGGCACCGTGGCATTGTTGATCTTGCACCTCCTGAGAGGGGCGCGGTGGATATCCAGACGCTGAAGCTTGCGGGGCCTTGTCTTTGGACCTGGTGACGACGTGGGTGCCACCACCGGCGCCCGCTCCTCCGCCGGCGTCCGCCCCACCGCCCGTTTGCTCCCGTGGCGATAGGACGGCCACAGACGAAGCGGCTACCTTCGAAGCCTTCTTCTTTGGTGGCATGTTGATGAAGATGTTGATGTAGCACGCGCGGAGACCGGATCAGATGCTCATGACCTCGACGCCCCCTACCTGGCGCGCCAAAGATGTCGTGTCGGGAACGAGCACCTATGGGGCAGGGGGCCCCTTCTAGTCCGGCGAGGGAGCGGAGGGCGCACGCAGAGCAGATCGAGGCCGGGCGCGCGGGGGCTTTTTACCCAGCTTCGGAGCTCTCCGGAGAGATAATACTCCTACTGCTGCTTTGTGTTTGTATTTGCTCTTATCTGGGAGCGTGAATCTGGTGTGGTGTTGAATCTCCGAACTGCGGAACCTCTTCTACGTGCGCATGGGCCTCCCTTTTATAGTCTAAGGGGGTCACCGACAGGTGGCAACGCAGAAAGAGGGGGTAAAAGAGTAAAAACGCAGGTTGGTACAATAGTGTCCAACAGTGTCCCCTACCTAACTCTGACGGCAGGGGACAAAGGCATTTAATGCCCGCCCGGTCGCCCCAACAGTGCAAGGAAACGACCGTTAGGTGCGCCACCGATCGCCACGATGGCCTCCTTGTCAGCTCCGCTTGCCACCTCGCACCGCATGGCTGCACAGCGCCTCGCCACGTGCTCCTGGGATGGCCCTGGGGTGACACGTCGTTGGATGTGCTGGAGCTTGGGTGCGGGGTGGTAGCCTTGCCGCGGCAAGCACTTCACCGCGGCCCTTCTCTTGTCGCGCCGGCAAGCTTGCCGGTCGCCGGGCCTTGCCGGGACGCGCGGGGCGTCGCGGCAAGTCTTCTGGATGCGCCTTGGTTGGCCTTCCCGGCAAGCTCCTCTTGCCGGGGCCTTGTTCTTCCCGGCAAGCTCCTCTTGCCGGGGCTTTGTCTACTTGGTTGACACTTTGTTCTTGAATGGCAGTAAGTGGAAATGACGGAGGGTCTTGGCGGACGCCCGACGAGCCTTGCCGTGGGGTGCTGCAACTGCCCGTGCACAAGTTCGGGGTACTAAGGTACCCCTACTTTAGTACACCGACACCATCGGCGACCAGAAGGTGGACGTCAGGAAGGCGATGATAATGAAGCCGAAGGAACCATTGTTCCACGGCCGGCCGATCCCCCCGAACGTCTTCAAGGTTTCCGTGGCCAATGTCAAACCGGGCCACGAGAATTTGCCTCCTCTGGTACTAGTGGGGGATGACGACGAGACCCTACGGCGGCTTGGTGATTGTTGCAATGGGTGTGTCCTGTTGTGGCCAAAGAGTCTGCTTCTTCTGGTGGCGGCCGGGAGCACACCCACGAGCATGCAACCTCAGCAAGGTATGAACATCAACACCCCACCTACCCAATTAGCATCGGGTGTCGGGTTGCGTGATAGCGGATGGGGTAAGGAAGAGGCTCCATTAGTCGCTGATGACATCGCCATGGATGAGGATGAGGATGACGATGGCACTCAACAGTATGTCTATACTGGCGCCAACTTAGGGTTTGAGCGTCATGAGTCGGTGCCTGAATTGTTGTCTCCAAAGGCTGAACGTATTATGGACAACCTTCCGGTAGTAAAGAAGTCTAGGAAGAGATCGAGGAAAGGCAAAAAAGCTGATTCTATGATCTAGCCGCCTCAACAGCCTTGGGTTCAAGACCGTATAGATATCCCCGGTGCAGATAAATGGCATATCCCCGGTCAACCAATCCTTCCTGCAGCAGCGCTAGGGGCCAGATTCGGCGATCTAAGGAGAATTCATGACGATGTGATGCGGATAGAGAAAGGCCTCATCGCCTCAAAATATCCAAGACACCCACTCTACATGGTTAACGTTCCGCGGCAATTGTCGTACGTCGACTTCTTCCCCGCGGATAAGTTCTTCCTTCGATTCGATTACATATTCGACATGTTTCACGTGAAGAAGCTGGATTTTACGTTTGTCTGCCTTTATGCCTTGCACATGAACTACATCATCGGGGTTGAGCAGATACCTCATATATGTGTCGCTTCATGCATGGGAGCTTCTTGGGAGTCTGCGCAAAGCACCGTGAATACGCGAGGGACTGCATCGCCAATTTTATGGTCACCAATAAGGACAAGGAGGCGATTCTTGTGCCTTATCATCCCCTATAAGTCATCTGCACGGATATCCTTCCTTCAATTTCAATCATTCATTTGCACGGTGGAGGCTAATTAATTTGAGGCGTACTTATTTTGCGCAGCGGCGGGCGCGCCGTCCTCATCATCCTCTACCCCCGATACTCCCACGCTCTTTACTTGGACTCGTCAAAGAACAGTAACAAAAAGGATTACACCCACATCAACGATGTTCTCGACAATGCTATGTATTACTACGAAGCACGGGGTGGAGAGGTCAAGGTCAAGAAGAGAAGGGGCGGCAGGCTCGCCTTCGGCCATAAGACCAATTCTGCTGCATCCAGCAACCGAGTGATTCTCTTAATGATGGATTCTATGTCCTACACCATATGCTAGAGTACAGACGGGATCACCAGAACCTTCGCATGTCACCTACATCCGGCGATGCCCATATTCTGCAATGTGCAAAGAACGTAGGAGATATCGAGGATCATCGACTTCGAGCTGAGTTCTATCACATCCAACGCGAACTTGTCCAAATCATCATGAAGGAGGTTGTCAGAAAAACAGGGATGTTCTACGAAGAAGGACAAATGTCACGGGAAGACATCCGAACATGGGTAGCCTCTCAGCATCTCGACCTGAAGCCTTTCACTAGGCTCGGGGACTATCTCCCTAACTTGGATGGATGGCACGACATGTTGGTGTGATTGTGGATATATGACAATGTGTCCGTTTAGTCCATACTTTCTGTATGACAAAACTTTGAGTTATGCATGACGAAACTTTATTTGTGATGTAACTAAACCGTCCTCCTCGACTAGTGATGATCACTCTAGTTAGAGCATTTTGGGTACGATCAACTTTGTTATTTATGCTTATGATATGTTGCTTCTATTTTTGCCAAGTCTATCTCTTTCTGTTGCTCAACTATATATGTTGCATATCATCGACTCATGTGACGATGCAGGTGTATAGATCATTGATGGCGAAGAAGAGCTACACCAGGAGTATACATACGATGAGTGGCCACAGTGTCAGGCCCAGGTGTACCGGTTTCCGGTTTCCGAGCGACAGGCAGTAGTTAGTTTAGGTTCACGCTAATGCGAGAGAGGGATACGAACTCATGTACTGCATAGTTCCGCTCTCACTCAAAGTGATAGCTCTTCTCGCATATATCATTTTTTAGATGGATGACAATGTAGTTGCAAGTAATTGAGACTTGTATCGCTATTTTCGAGATGATGATGAGAGACCACTTTGTGTTGAATGATGATTATGAAGATGACATGATTTGATGAGACTAGTTGTATGTATATGCTATGATTACATTTGTATGTGTATGATATGTAAGGATTATTGTATAAAGACTATTCAAATACAAAACAAATAATATGCAGAAAAAAAACTAATAAAACTAGTAGTAGCGAGGGGAACAAAGTTAGCAGTAGCGCAGCCTTACCAGTAGCGCTTTCCTGTAACGAATCCTATGGAAAAATTCCTATGGTTTACAATCCTATGAATCAAACAACCAAGATAGGAAAAATTCCTAAGGATTAGAATCCTCCAAAATTCCTTTGAGAATCCTTTGAATCAAAGAAGCCCTTAATCTATTTTATGATTCTGGAATTGTGTGTTGTAAAGTATAAATTCAAAACAAATAATGGCAGTTCAACTAGAAAAAAAGTTTGGGCAGTTATGATATGGAAGATTCTAGAACAAAGGAGAAGCACTTGTGTTTTGAGGATTGTGCATTATGCTTAAGTTCAACCATGGAGTCTGCTATACATGTGGCAAAATCCGGTGGGGGGCTAGAAGATGGTGCGAGGGGCCAAGTGGAGGGAGACTATGGAGGAGTGCACAAGTGCGAGATTGATATTTAAAGAAAGGAGGCGAGAATGTGCGCTGTTGCGCGTAGTGGCGAAGCCATGAAAATAAATGAGCTAGGGGGGCAAGCATTGCTAATCCTTTACGAGGAGGGCCAATTCATCAACTTAAACCATTTTACCAGCAATTGTCTAATGATCACATTCATATTAGCCTCGATATATAGTGATGTTAGGGGGGGGGGACAGAGCCCTTGCTGCCCCTGTCTTTGCCACTGTGCGCGCGTCTGAGAGATGAAGCGGAAGGCATGGATGATGAGAGGGGGACATTGGATATATAATTAATGTGGGTGTATTAGCTATGTAATCCTATATAGAGAGGTATAGATTGATCGATGTGGACGTGGGAAAGAGGGTGAGACCTCACTAGATATATAGATTGATCGGTTTGTGTGGAAAACTGTGAAAGGCCTAGCTATATACACACACATAGAGGAACATCGATCATTGCGCATGCACGTGAGAGATAAAGAATGCTCGATATGATGGAGTGGGGGAGGTGTGTGTGTGCATGCATGGGAGACCGACCTGAAGAAAAAGATTGCATGTGTGCGATGGATAATGCCGACTGGTAGTGTGTGTGCATGCATGCACGAGAGAAAGTTAGTGGTACAATTATAAAGAGAAGACGACTGTGTGGGTGTAAAAGACTAGGTGAGGTCATAATCAATGTAAAGTTGAATTCAAATATTTGAATAAGAGATCGTGATGTTTGAAACCCATGCATGCATGAATATAACTGAGATATGCGCGGTGTGGTTTGGAAAAGAACATGCTATACTGTATACACATTGAACATGGTCAGACTGATTTGAATTTGAGATATTGATGGCAGACATCGTTTGGCCACATTGCATCCGTGCATGGACACACTATTCTAATTGGAGATGATGGGTGGCTTTCGCATTACATATCTATATCTATACCCCTATATATATTATATATTATATTTTTTATATAGTGTGCGGATAACTTTAACTTTGAAAGATGGTCGTTGGATGAGGCCAATCCAATGGTGCAGAGATGGAAAATTTGAGCACTACTGGCCATTGGATATCATCTAGATTCCACCAGATTTTGCCACATGTACAATCTAGAAGACTCCATAGTTGAACTTAAGCATAATGCACAAACCTCAAAACACAAGCACTTTTTTTTGTTCTAGAATCTTCCGTATCAGAATTGCCCAAATCTTTTTCTACATGATTTGCCATTATTTGTTTTTACTTTATGCCTGACAACGCACAATTCCATGAATCTAAAAATAGATTAGCTTTCTTATAAAAACTAGATGATTTTGAATGAAATGAACTATAAGAATTAAATGAACATCTACATCATGCATATATGACTCAAAGCTTACATGCTATAGTGTGGTATTTATTCATAATTTGGTTGCCAATCTCATGCGTGCAATGCACGTGTACCTTACTAGTCTAAATGGTGTCTGTGTGTGTGTTGTGCGTGTTAAACACATTGTACGTCGTATATCATACATGGTTTAGATTCCGAACATCTAGCTAGAGCATACATATGTACTATGATTTGAATTCAACATAAAATGGATACATATATTTGAATTTGAGATCGTATTACTTCTCCTATATTCATGTCATGTATTGTGAAGAAAATATTTAGATGGTTGTATAACTACTACCTCTTGAGCATTGCGTTGGTTTTCCCTTGAAGAGGAAAGGGTGATGCAGCAAAGTAGCGTAAGTATTTCCCTCAGTTTTTGAGAACCAAGGTATCAATCCAGTAGGAGACCACGCGCGAGTCCCACACACCTACACAAACAAACAAGAACCTCGCAACCAACGCGATAAAGGGGTTGCCAATCCCTTCACGGTCACTTACGAGAGTGAGATCTGATAAGATAATATTTTTGGTATTTTTATGATAAAGATGCAAAGTAAAATAAAGCAAAAGTAAACGGTGCTAGAAATAACTTGTTGACGGGAGATTAATATGATAGAGAATAGACCCGGGGGCCATAGGTTTCACTAGTGGCTTCTCTCAAGAGCATAAGTATTACGGTGGGTAAACAAATTATTGTCAAGCAATTGATAGAATTGAGCATAGTTATGAGAATATCTAGGTATGATCATGTATATAGGCATGACGTCCATGACAAGTAGACCGACTCCTGCCTGCATCTACAACTATTACTCCACACATCGACCGACTCGTGCCTGCATCTAGAGTATTAAGTTGATGAAGAAAAGAGTAACGCATTAAGAAAGATGACATGATGTAGAGGAATAAACTCATGCAATATGATGTAAACCCCATCTTTTTATCCTCGATGGCAACAATACAATACTTGCTGCCCCTGCTGTCACTGGGAAAGGACACCGCAAGATTGAACCCAAAGCTAAGCACTTCTCCCGTTGCAAGAAAGATCAATCTAGTAGGCCAAACCAAACTGATAATTCGAAGAGACTTGCAAAGATAACCAATCATACATAAAAGAATTCAGAGGAGATTCAAATATTGTTCATAGATAATCTTGATCATAAACCCACAATTCATCGGATCTTGACAAACACACCGCAAAAGAAGATTACATCGAATAGATCTTAAAGAAGATCGAGGAGAACATGGTATTGAGATCCAAAGAGACAGAAGAAGCCATCTAGCTAATAACTATGGACCCGAAGGTCTGAAGTAAACTACTCACACATCATCAGAGAGGCTATGGTGTTGATGTAGAAGCCCTCCGTGATCAATGCCCCCTCCGGCGGAGCGCCGGAAAAGGCCCCAAGGTGGGATCTCACGGGTACAGAAGGTTGCGGCGGTGGAAATAGGGTTTTGGCTCCGTATATGATGTTTCTAGGGTGTATGGGTATACATAGGAGGAAGAAGTACGTCGGTGGAGCAACGAGGGGCCCACGAGGGTGGAGGGCGCGCCCCCTACCTCGTGGCTTCCTCGTCTGTTGCTTTACGTCCACTCCAAGTTCTCTGGATCGCGTTTGTTCCAAAAAACACATTCCCGAAGGTTTCATTCCGTTTGGACTCCGTTTGATATCCTTTTCCTTCGAAACACTGAAATAGGAAAAAAACAACAATATGGGTTGGGCCTCCGGTTAATAGGTTAGTCCCAAATATAATATAAAATTGTATAATAAAGCCCATTAATCATCTAAAACAGAATATAATATAGCATGGAACAATAAAAAATTATAGATATGTTGGAGACGTATCAATAACTAACCCGAGTACAATCCCATTCAAACAGGGAAAATGTACTCAAATTTAGTCCATATGCTAGACAACACACATTGTTTTTTATTGATGAGGGAAGTGCAAATTGTTTTGGTACTGTACACGTTATGTTTGTTGTCCCGATTTTTTAGTTTTTTTGTTGTATTTTAATGCATTTCTAGTAATATAGTAAAACGGGACATGGCTCTCTCAAGTGATGAGGTGCAAATTGTCTTATTTTGGGTACACGTTAAGCTTGTTGTCCTGAAATTTCAAGCCACGCCTTGTTATGCCGAAATTTCAATCTAGCGTCTCTGTCTATCGTGCTACGAAATTCCCGCCTCTTCAACCGCGCCTTGTTACCCCAAAATATTTAAGATATATCTTTGTATCGTTGTGCTCCGACAACTCCCTCCATCTCAACCCGCGCCTTGCTATTCCAAAATTACAACATGCGCGAAAACTCCCACCTCCTGTGAAATCCCGACACGCGAAATGCCCATGATACCCCTGAACCAAAAGAACCGCCTAGCTCAAATCGGTGGTGGTACTTTTGCAACTTACCCCACATTTCAGACAAACGCGTTCCTAAGCCATGGTTCCCCACTCCTGTCCCATCCGCCCTCCCATTCGTATACCGAGGCCACGAAAACCCGTGAAGCCCCACACCCTCCTCCGTCCGCCACCCAGCCGGAGCCTCTTCCCCAACGATGTCGTCCACAGCAACACCTCGACGTCCCTCATCCACCGTACCGGATGAGGATCCATCGTCGATCTCGTCGTCCCGCCGGTTCATCGACCCCATACTCCACCTCCAAGGAGCTGCCCCGATGTTCCCCTCGTCTTTCGAATCACCTCCATTCCCACACTGCCGTCTTCACCTGCACCACCAGTAGAACATCATCATCACCGTTTCCTTGAATGAAGCTCAGGCCTAATCGGCGCCACCAAAGAGGTTGTACACTAATCGCTGCATTTTCTTCTTGATTCGATCTCACGGTACTGCCGGCGCTCGGTCCCGAGCCGACACGGCGCGGCTCCATCCATGACAGCGTCGCCGGCCACTTCCTCCACGGCGTCGCTCCCTCAGCAGCGGCGTCCACATCAGTAGGAGCTACTGCTGCTTTAGCTCTCGCTCGCGCTGCTGCTCTGCTCTTGCTCTCGGTTCCCTGCTTGGTCTGCTCTTGCTATTGTCTTGCTCTTGCTCGCGCTGCTGCTCTCGCTCTTGCTCTTGCTTGTGATGCTGCTCTGATTTAGCTACACTTCAATCGACTGAATCGACTTTTTTGCCAGTCAATTTTCATAGGGTAGGGAGCACTACAAAAAAAAAGACACTTTCGTGATGATACATGTTTGTCACAGTAGGTTTTTCTGTCATGCATGTACATCCATGACAAATTTATGACAGAATCAAGATAGTCATACCTGTGCTGTCATAGAAGTGTTCCATGACATTGCCAAAATTATCGTCACGGAAGTGTCCACTTCCATGATGATAAATCGTGCATCACAGAAGTGCTTTCGTCAAGGGTGACCGACACGTGGCATCCACCGTAACGGAACGCCGTTAAGCTATCAGGTCCGGTTTTGGATCCGATAACCCATTAACAGCCCTGACCAATGGGGATTTTCCACGTTAAAATCATCATTGGCTGCAAGAAACACGTGTCGGCTCACCGTTGGGACAGATGTCATCCACTCATTGGACACAAAGCGCCTATGATACGTCGACACGTGGCATGGCCCAACAGAGGTCCATTCCTGTGAAAAGGCCGGCCCGTTTGACTTGGTCAAAAGGTGGCGGGCCGGCCCACGGCAAGCCTGTTAACGGCCTGTTGACATATAGCCCATTTACAGCCTGCTAACCCAGGGCCCGTTTATGGCCTAGCCGAATTAGGCACAGTAGCGTCATCTGGGCCGTCCAATATAATTCCAGCCCATTTTATCTTCTGGCGCATGTAAGGCCCATGACGTCTTTCGGCCCATATGAGGCCCTTATTACTCTCAGCCCATTAACGACCCATGGTAAAACTGGCCCGTAATGAACAGTGTATCACTTTATAACCATTAACAGCCCATGGTGAAACTGGCCCGTAATGAACAGTGTATCACTTTATACCCATTAACGGCCCATTATTCGGTTGGGCCGTTTCCAGCCCATGTTATCTTTCGGCCTTCTCGGGGCCCATTTATTCTTGGGATCATTTCCACATTCGTTTACTTATGACCCATTACTGTCATTTTCTGCTTGTGGGCCAAATTCAGCACGTGGTTACAGTCGCCCCGTTTGTGGCTCGTTAATACGTTGGGCCGTTTTTGTAGCGTCATCAAAATAAGGCCGATTAACGACGACCCGTTATGGTCGGCCCATGAACGGACGATTTCAACTCTAGCCCATTTACAGCCATAATGTGGCCTATTATTGGCCCATGTTTGGCCAACCGATCATAAGCCCGTAGAAGGCCCATAGAAGGCCCATTGTGTCAATGGCCCATATAAGGCCCATTGTTTCTACGCCACGTAGAAGGCCCATTGTTTCTACGACCCGTAGGAGGCCCATGTAAACTACAGCCGGTGGGCATCAAAGTTCGCCACCAGTGCAAATATAGGGAACACCCTACACTATACAAAAATGGCTTGCTCTTTTCTTCAGCCGGTGGCTGCACGTTAAGAACAAATTTTGT
The DNA here is from genome assembly GCF_018294505.1 of Triticum aestivum. Lineage (NCBI taxonomy): Eukaryota > Viridiplantae > Streptophyta > Magnoliopsida > Poales > Poaceae > Triticum > Triticum aestivum. Next base: position 528,024,241 of record NC_057807.1, read on the forward strand.
ATCGCACCAAAACAAATTATAACTATAAAACAAAAGGAAGGTTGGCATAAAAGTTAACAGTCTAGCAGATAAATGCACCACCAAAAGTTCAGAAGCTCAGTTCATTTGACCTGATTGTTACGTTTTTATGCTGTATTGTCTGATGGAGCACCATAACCTTCGCCTTCAGTTCTCCTAGGCTCCTGAACAACATAGCAAATGTCTGATAGTCTAGTTTCAAAACCATGCATATATTGACAACATCGAACAATGTCTCTCCTTGTTTCACAAAGGGTCTCTATTAGGGAATGGACTTGTGTCTGGAGCGCAGATACAACATTGTTTTGAGCTTGCATATCTTGATCATGAGGCAGTTTGGATGAGATTGCCTTAGCAACCAACCCAGTATTACGCAGGAATGTGCTTTTGGCACTGTTAGTGGACAGGTACTGACCCACTGCAGCAAGAGCTGACATTGCGGTTATAGTTGGCTCGCCACCTTCAGAAGGTGGCGGTTCCACCATTTTTCCCATAGCTCGCTGAAAAGTTGTGGTTTTACATTAGTAGTACCAGAACAGAAGATATTAAGGAGGCAGCAAAACCAAACAAAATAGCTTTGGTCTATATATAGAACTTATTCTGGTGAACCCATGTAAAATAATAGTTGTATTTTATTGCAAAGTACATAATAAAACCAGGTTCCAAACATATGACCATGTACCATCACTAATGTATTGTCTGTTTCTTCACATTGTATTGAGGGCTAAGGATAAAGAGACGAAGTTGATAATACGGTAAGCATAGTATGACGTCATTCATATCACAAAACAACTGAGAATAGAAAAACAGGCAATTGTAACGTTGTGTGGGCAAGTCCAGCATGGAACTAGATTATAGGTCAAGATCAAAGGAACATCACTCCTCTCTTTTAAAGCTTGTAAGGTGCAATGATACGCTAAGACAATTGTGTATAAAATTGAAAAGAGTAATAGACATTGGCTGCAAACCATCACTACAAAAAAATACACTTCCGTGATGATATGGGTTTGTCACAGTAGGTCGCGTTTGTTGTCATGCATGTACATCCATGACAAATTTATGACAGAATCAAGATAGTCATACCTATGCTGTCGTAGAAGTGTTCCATGACATTACCAAAATTATCATCACGGAAGTGTCCACTTCCATGACGATAAATCACGCGTCACAAAACTGCTTTCGTCAAGGGTGACCGACACGTGGCATCCACTGTAACAGAACACCGTTAAGCTATCAGGTCGGGTTTTGGATCCGATAACCCGTTAACAGCCCCAACCAATGGGGATTTTCCACGTGTAAAATCATCATTGGCTGGAGGAAACACGTGTCGGCTCACCGTGGGGACAGATGTCATCCGCTCATTGGACCGAAGGCGCCTATGATACGACGACACGTGGCACGGCCCAACAAAGGTCCATTCATGTGAAAAGGCCGGCCCGTTTGACTTGGTCAAAAGGTGGCGGGCCAGCCCACGGAAAGCCTGTTAACGACCTGTTCCCATATAGCCAATTTACAGCCCGCTAACCCAGGGCCTGTTATGCCCTATCCGAATTAGGCCCAGTAGCGTCATCTAGGCCGTCCAATATGATTCAGCCCATTTTAACTTCCGGCCCGTGTGTGGCCCATCACTTCTTTCTGCCCATATGAGGACCTTTGTAACTCTTGGCCCATTAACGACCCGTGGTGAAACTGGCCCGTAATGAACAGTGTATCACTTTATACCCATTAACGGCCCGTTATTCCATTGGGCCATTTCCAGCCCATGTTATCTTTCAGCCTTCTCAGGGCCCATTGATTCTTGGGCTCATTTGCAGCATCCGGTTACATACGGCCCGTTACTGTCATTTTCTGCTTGTGGGCCAAATTCAGCCCGTCGTTACAGTCGGCCCGTTTGCGGACCGTTAATACGTTGGGCCGTTTTCATGTCAAAAAAACCCCGTTGGGCTGTTTTCATAGAGTTATCAAATACGGCCTATTAACGACCCGTTATGGTCCACGAATAGTATGGCCCATGATTGGCGAAATGATGATACGCCCCGTAGAAGGCCCATGGATCCTACGGCCCGTATGAGGCCCATGGATAGTACGGCCCGTAGAAGGCCCATGGGCCCTACGGCCCGTAGAAGGCCCATTGATCCCTAAGGCCCGTATAGAAGGCCGATGGATCCTACGGCCCGTATAGAAGGCCAATGCTCCTACGGCCGAACGAAGGCCCATGGATCATACGGACTGCAGGAGGCCCATGGTTACAATAGTCCGTGTGTTGCCATGATTATTTTGGCCTAATTACCAAAAAATAGGCTATTGTGGCCACTAGAAAAACACAGAAAAAGAACTGCAGTGACTACAAGCAAACAACTAAACAAGACAATAAGGAAATAAATAAGCAAGCAATTAAGGCTAGCCTATTACCACTATTACACATATTACATCCACTGGGCATCAAAGTTCGCCACCAGTGCAAATATAGGGAACAAAGCAGCATATTACATACACTTGTCCGTCAAAATTGGCCACCAGTGCAAATAAACGCGGCAGGAAAACAAGAGCATAACTGAAACAACTTTAGAAGAGCTCAAGAAACATTATCCTGGGTATCCACCATGCTGGCATTAAGCTTAGCAAGCTGATTAGCTTTGTCCTGTTTGGCGCTAAAATCCTCCAACGCTTGCTGTTGCACCAGAAAGTATGCATCTAAATGCTCTAGGGACTTCCGCAGTCCTTCCACTTCTTGTCGCAGCACAGCTGATCGATGTCTTTCAGCTTGTAGTTGAGACTCAAGAAACCGAACTGATTCAGACAGTGAGTTTGAATAGCTTGTGCAAGCGGTAGTGGCCAGTAACTCGAACACTAAACCAAGACAGGACTTTGGGGTTGTCTCGCTGTCTTCAAGATAGTCTTCCTTAGCTGTTTTATCAGCTTTGTTGGAGACCAACAAGGATGTGTCACTATCCTGAACCTTATCTGCATTACTTCCTTTACCATTGCTTAATAAGGCACTCTTCCCCAATATTCTGTCAGCATTCTAAAAGAAGAAACAAGCAGACACATAACAAGTTTAGCATGTACTAGTATATGAAACTCATTTTGGTGAGCCAGTTCGTTAGTAAGGTGGACAGGATTAAACTACCAAGTCTTCTATTGCCAAGTACTAGTACATAATAATAGCATCAAACAAACATATATCTATGTCCTATGGTCACTCCATTGTCTTGCCAAATCAAAATAGAGACACGGTTCAAATCATATCAGTTCAAGACAAAGCAGCAGTGAAAGAATACAAAGCGTGGGAAACTACACGACACAACAAGATTTCAGATGGGTACCGCGGGTCTACATGTACAACAACACTATTGGCTCTGTTGTGATGCTAGTAATGTGCATGATATGAAAGTCAACTGTATACACAATTGAAATTGAAATCAAAAGAGCTATTGATAAGAGCAAACCTGTTAAATAAACATGCATGAACATACCTGCTGTGCCATTGGAGTTTCGATTGGATCCTTCAATTTAAAAATAAGTTTGTATGAGTAAATACAATGATACAATAGCGAAGCAATCATAGTTAAAAAAGGCGCGTCTAAGCGAGCGCTTAAGCGCGCCTAGGCTCTAGGCGTTGGCAAAACGCATTGCGCATAACTACGCTTAATCTATGCATAACTGCGCATAAGCATGCGCTTTGGTCAGTAAAGTCCAAGGCGGTGGCAAAACGCACAATTAACGCCTAGCACTATTTTGAACTATGATAGAAATGGAATCTTAAATTAGAACAGTTGTTCTTCAGGTTTAGGCACTTGTTCTACATGAACAGAGTACAGTAAGACGCAAGAATATAATACTTAGAAATAGAAAATGAGCTCATAGACCTTACCAAATTCTTGGTTCGGGACCAGTACAGAACAAGGCGTTCCCAGTCATCGTCCAGTAAATGTGTCTCAGGAGAACGTAAGGGAATTTGATGAGTTTCTTTGCCGGTGAAGTACGTTTTCTTCAGGTAATTCCAATACTGCCACCAAGCATTCTTGAAGATAGCAGAGGTATTAGCAAAGGTTACGTCATCCCGAGTTTCCAAATCGGTCCTTCTCTATAGAGAAAAATGGGAAAATTTGCTGTATTATAACCATCATGGAGGTAGGATGTATGGGACGAAGCAAAGTAATTGCCATGAATAACATTACTTACACATAACTCCTGGACAAACACCTGCAACTGGCATTTTCCTTCATCTTCAGTATAATATTTCCAAGATGGGAAGATACACACATACGATTTAACAACATAAAATGCAATAGATGCTAAACTACGACTGGCTGGTTGTGCTTCCTCCACGGGAATAGGCATACTAACTGGTGGAGCTGGGGTTCGCCGTGATAGTACTGGCCCTTTGGGCACTAGAGCTGCCTTACTAACTGCTCTTGTTTGGGAGCTCTGTGGTGTAGATGGTGCTGTGTCAACAGGAACTAGGTTACTATCGGCTGGGGTTGGGGTTAGATTGGATGAAGCTGGTTCTCTGTCCATCGTAGTAGGGGTACAATCTTCGAGAGTTTGGGTTATGTGTGGTAGGGCTGGTTCTTGTGCATGTACAACCGGGGTGCTATCTCCACCAATAGGTAGCACTGTTTTATTTGAAGACCATGTTTTTATTCCGCTAGATACTGGCATCACCCGCTCTAATTCAAATGGCTGATAAACAGGAAACATAGTTGAATGTACAGACATTGTATGAGAGATAGATGCAATAGATAGTGTGGAAAAAAGAGGGCATGAAATAGTTGACATGTATATTGTTTAACCAAAACGGATAGCATGACATAATTTCACATATATGATGTATATCTAAAGTGGATAGCATAGCATAACATAATTCAAAGATATGATGAATAACAAAACAGGATCGCATGACATAATTCACCTACATGTTATCTAAGTAATCAGGATCGCATCATTTAATTCACATATGTGATTTATATGCTAAACAGAGGGCATTCGATATGATGTCTGAACTAAGAACATGGTGTTGAATATTGTGAATATGATGTCTAAACTATGCAATGCAAGACACCATATGCATGATATGAGCAGTATAATCGTGCCAAGTTAGAGCATACACCTCAGTAGGGGAATAGGACTGGTCATCTGTCTCTGAATCCATCTCTGAGGAGCTATCAGGACCCAACAAGAGATCTGCTTCGACAGGTGACACTGTCTGCTCTGAAGGCCTTGTTTTCCCTCCAGATTTTTCCATCTCCCACCCAAATGGCTGAATCACAGGAAGAGTAGTTTAATGTACAAACATTGTTGACAAATGGAAATGTAATGAAGAAAAGGATGGGCAAGATATCATTCAAATATATGATGCCTGGTTAAACAGGATGGCATTGCACATTTCACATATATTATGGCTGGCTAAAAGACATGAGACTGCATAATTCCCATATATGATATAGAAAGTAAACAGGTGGCATTACAGAACATGTCTAAACTAAGCAGATGACATATATGATGTCAAAAGTAGGCACTTCAAGGCAACATATGCATGATATGACTAACATCATCATGCCAAGATAGAGCAAACACCTTGGGGGGTAAATAGGAGTGGTCAACGACGTCTGAATCCGCCTCAGAACAGATATCTTCCTCTAGATTACAATCTGGAGAAGGGTGGGGAGGGTTTGCCATTGAACCCACCATGGAGCGATGTCTGCATGACATTGTATTGCCGCGCAAAACTCTTCTCCTTTTATCTACATGTGCAGCATGACTGTGTACAATTTCTGACATGCATACGAAAAAATATGGTGAGATTATGTAAGGAGAGCATGCAGAAATTTAGAGTGATGGTAACAACCAGTGGATGGATCCAAAAATAATGGTAGCAGGCTGATGATTGCTTTAAATTAATAAAAGACAGGTGATGATTGCTTTACTATTTGTTTCCCACCCAGCATGAACAACATAGGCATACCCTAGGTGAACCAGATATTAGATAGACATACTATTCATTGCTGCCTCAATATGTGCCCCACAACTAATTTAGAACTCAAGTTTGAACATGAATTTGGACCTGAGTTGGGAGTCCAAGAGCTGAACAGGACGATAAAGTAGCAGGTAAGTTTAAGCAATGCATAACATAAGCAGAAACAAAAGCATGCGACCTCTCTTGTGGACCCGTGTACTCCTCAGGTTCATCTGCTCAGTCGATGATGGTGATGCCGTTGGGGTGCGTGCTGGCAGCAGGGAAGGAGATCTGAGGCAGCGAAAGATGGTCAGGAGTCGTGATGTCTGGTTTGGTGGATGCTTCTATCGATGGAGCAGCTCAGGTGAGGTGGACGACGTCGCGGCAGGAGCAGGACAAACCACACAAAGTTCCCTTCGACACGTACCTGTAACTGAAGTAATTCTATAAGGGATGATTTGGCTTGCATGATTCTTAAAATGCAGGGATAGGAAAAACACCGGAATAGGATAGGAAAATGCACATGGTAAACAGAGCATTTGTAAACACAGGATTTCTATCAACTTGGGTGTTTGGTTTACAGGAATTGGAATAGCTAGCAGAGGAATGCAAAGAAATATGGCCAAAATAAAGAGAAACCATATGAAAGCGTGTACAGTTAGAATGTTATTCTGGCACTAATGCACTTGGTCTTGTTTTCATGCATAGGATTTTGAAAAGTAGGTCCAGGTGGATGTTTTGCTTCATCCCTTTCAACAAAATGCATGAATAATTGAATAGTAGAGTGCCATTGTAAAATTCCCTATTGCTATGTTTTTCCGTTGAACCAAAAATAGCCCTAATGGATCAACGTGAATGTATAGTAATAAGTGACGCAACAAGTGTACAACCTCTTTGCCGCAGCCGTGTCGACCTCAGCATCATTGGGTTGGTCGCTGAAGCAGTTGAGGTAGAGGTGGCTGTCGGAGGTGTGGAGGAAGATCTGAGGAATCTATAGACGGCGTCCAGGGCACTGCTCTGTTGTGATGGATAGTTCTGTCGTTGGAGCAGCTCCGGTGAGCCGTAAGACGTCAAGGCTGAAGCAGCACAAGACAGACATCGTCAATCTCAAGTGGGATTCTAATAGCATCTCCAATAGATGATGAAAAATGGATGTAAAATTAACATCACCAAAAACCACCTGACTACAACAGATGAGGTAAAAACTGTTGACTCTGAACTTAACTGTCGAAACTGAAATTAACTGTGGAATCTGAATGCTACTGTCGAAACTAAACGCAATGGTAGCAGAGAGACACTTGACATGTAGTTTAGGGAGGGCCTGCAGTTCATCTTCAACCTGCACACCCCTGAGCCGCCTACCACCACCGGCCGAATTGCCTGCCCCAGCGCCACCTCGCCGCCCCGAAACAACTCGCCACCGCCGCCCCGGCCAGCCCCCTAGGCCCCCCGCCCCCACCCTGAACCCTAAGATAGATAGTGGGGTACCTCACCGGCGAGCCCCCGTCCCCGCTGCGGGTGGTTCTTCCTTAACTCCAGCGAGCCCCCCAACCCCTGAAAATCGACTGACCCTAAAGTCGACTCAGTCGACTGAAGTGTGGCTTAATCGGAGCAGAGCAGAAGCATGAGCGAGGGGGAGAGCAGCATCAGCAGCTAGGCGAGCGAGCGATCGAGCGAGAGCCGGAGCAGCAGCAGCAGCGCGAGCGAGCGAGTGAGAGCCGGAGCAGCACCAGCAGCGCGAGCGAGAGCCGGAGCAGCAGCAGCAGACCCGGCTGGTATGGCCGCCACCGCCGAAGGGGCCTCGCACTGGGGGAGAGCCGCCATGGAGATGTCGCCCGTGGCACCGGCTTCAAGGTAGCCGCTCCATGGGGGTGCGGGATGGAGCACCGTCGGCGCCGGGAGGTCGAGTTAAGGAGAAGGTGCGATGCGATGAGTGTACAACCTCTTTGGTGGCACAGAGTAGGCCTCGGCTTCGTCCGAGGAGTCGCTGAGGATGCTGCGGTTCCGGTGGAGCAGGTTAAGGCGGCGCTGTGGGGATGGAGCAGCCACGATAGATGAGGCGATCGTCGGAGCAGCTCCTTGGAGGTGGAGGACGGGGCGGCTGAACCTGCGGGACGGCGAGATGGACGACAGATCCTCATCCGGGGAGGTGGATGAGGGACGTCGAGCTGTTGCGGTGGACGACGTCGTCGGGGAAGAGGCTCCGGCTGGGCAGCGGTGACGTGGCAGACGGAGGAGGGTGGGGTTTCGTGGCTGGAGCGGAGAGGTTATGGCGGCCTGGGATTTCGAATGGCGAAAAGGGGGCGATGGGGGGGGGGGTGAAGCATGACTTAGGGACGCACTTGTCCAAAATGTAGGGTGTGTTACAAAAGTACCCCCACCGATTTGAACTAGCGACCCTTTCGGCTCAGGGTTAGAAGGGGGATTTCGCATGTCGGGATTTGGCAGCTGGAGGGAGTTTTCATGCGCGTTGTAATTTCGGGATAGCAAGGTGCGGGTTGTGAAGGCGCCAGTTTTGGGAGCATGATATCTGAATTTTCGGGATATAACAAGACGCGGGTTGAATTTTAGGGACAAGCCTAACGTGTAGTAATATTGTACTTGTACGTACCAAATCAATTCGCACTTCCCTCAACCAAAAAGAAAACGAAAAAAATAAAACTATTCACACCACACAAAGAGAGAGTCTTGCCCCGTTTTACTATACAAATGCTATTCAAAGCTACTCCCTCCTTCCATCTATATAGGGCCTAATGCATTTTTCGATGCTAACTTTGACCAAATATTAGAGCAATGATATATGACATGCAACTTACACAAAGCACACCCTTAACTTCGTCTGTGAAAGGTTCTTTCAATGATATAATTTTCACATTGTGCATGTCATGTACTATTAATCTTGTCAATAGTCAAAGGCGGTCTTAAAAATCTCATTACGCCCTATATAGATGGAAGGAGGGAGTATGAATCCATGTTATGTCCGATTAATTTTTTTCGCTTTGCTGTATAATGCATGTAACCTACTCATACCAACATTTTAGTGCATTCCAAATGTCTATACTACCGCTGCAATTTGAACTAAATTTGAATTCGTTTCTCTATTTCAATAAGAATCTACAATCATGATTGTTGCCAACTTCAACCATCATTCGTGTATTACCTTAATAACACACCACATGATCACTATAGGGATAGATATGAACTATGTGTACTACATGAACTCGAATTCTATTTTTTGAATACACTTGATATTGATTCCAAATAATAGTACATTTGATGTACTAACTATATATTCATAATCTAAACCATGTTCCATACGTACACCGTGTTTATCACACAAAGTATAGTGCCCCGCCCCCTACATTATGACAAGTATTTAGACCTGAGTTGCAAAAGCCACAATTTAGCCCAAATTATAATCAATGTTGTACATTATGATATCTTCTTCAAGTATCCGTATCCACCTTTTTATAATGAATTATGATCTTTGTTCGTCTTTTACACCTTCACGATCCTCTTCTATTTGTAGCTAGCTAGCGCTAACTTTCTATCGTGCATGCACACGGCCGCCCCCTCACACACCCTTAGCGTCCCCTCCATTGCACACGTTCATTATTTCTCTTTAGGTCGTCCACCAGCGGTGTGTGTAGGCCCCTGGCTCCTTCTTTCTGGCACACACCGGCGATATGCCTCTCTAGCCAAGTGTGCCTACAACAAACACATATATACTTCCCCTCTTCTCTTCTCACCGTCCATGCCCCCATATGTCCAATATGATTCCACGCAGGTGCACACTCCCGCCCCTCTTTTCATTAGTCACATGCTCGCACACTCCTCCCCCCTCGACATGGTAGGCCTCTCGCACCACCTCCTAGCCACACTCTCTCCCCCAGTCTGCCTCTCCGGACCTTATTTGCTTCTAACACATGCAGGCGTGTATATGAACTGATCTCCCTACATATAGCCAGGTCGACTATAATTCGTTTTCACCAAGCACCGATACACTTACCTCGCTAGTTATGTCTCTCCTTTTCTCGGACACACGACGATTGATCTTCCTATGTAGTTACACATGCTTACCACAACCATATCTTCTCCCCTCATCATCCTTCAATACCTCCCGACCCGTCTCTCACACACACACGTGCATAGACAGACAGACATCCCCCGCCCTCTCTGATTGATATTGCAGTCATACCCTCCGTTTCTCTAGCAGGCCTCTCCCACCATTTGTGAGACGCCACTCCACCACCAACCCTCCGACGCTCTACCTTTGTCTTTTTCCCAACCTTATTCCTCTGCTACACATATCCATGGATGTCATCGATCTCCCTCAATACATAGCTAGGTCTCTCTCCTTCCCAAGATATATACTAGTCGACCGGTCTCTACCCCCCCACACCGATAGTCGAACGTTGTAGGTAGGTATCCATGCCACGGAGAAGAACTGCACCTCTGCCCTCTCAAATTCTAGTAGGCCAGCCGCCCTATATCTTTGACGTGGGCAAACACAAATTCGATGGCACTCTTTATCGATCGCGCAGCCACACACTTCATCCCTGTTTTTAATTCTATCGATATCTCACGTCCATGACTCGTTTGACACACATTGCATATGTTACGTTTTTCTGATTGAGATATCATCAACACATTGCCTCTGTTTCGCACAAACCATCTCTCTCACACCCACCCATGTACGTACCTGCACCTAAAGAATAAGTGCACGCAGGACGCACGTACTCACGTCTCGTTCCCGGCCACACCCGCGTGGGTACACGGTGGAGTTCGTTTCTGTATGAAAAGGCAGCCCATGTGATAATTTGACGCGTGTAGCGGTTGTTTACTCGAAGGAGGGTCGGGTACCACAAATACAATATAAAACGATTGCCGTGAGGAAAATGGAAAAATGGGTTTGTCTCTCGTGAGTCTCATCACACAATCTCACACAAGGCCGCCGTGGCCTCTCTCTCTCAGCGTTGGTTAGTGATCCGGCCGCATCCCGTCCGCCGGCAGAAAGGGAGGATGTGCATCGTCTCTCCGTTCGACGGCGTTGAGGCAGCTCGTCCCGATCTGCGGTACCCGCCGTTCTCTCTGACCAAGCTCCGGCGCGGTAGGGCCTTCGCCACTTGCTCGCTGCCGTAGTATGGGCAGATCCCGGCCGCCGGCGCCCTCCTAGTAACATCCCGACGACCCTCAGGTACAGCTTCCTCCGGCCTTGCTCCACTGCCCATCTTCCCACGTTGCTGCATGTGGATCTTCTTTAGTTGTTTGCTTAAATCGTATCTCGGCCGGCGTACTTTCCATCTTGCAATCTTGTCCTCAAACCATTTTTGATAAACCACCATGTGCTATCTTTCCCTTTTTACATGGAACATGCTTCTTTTTGTCGGCGTATGTGTCTTCAACTCATGTTATTGGGCAGTAATTGTTTCCTTTCGACCTCCTTTTGCAAACAGGGCTATCAATTTTCACCTCGTTGCTATTGCGACCTTTTGGTGAACTGCACAAATCACTTTTCTGAAGAGTGTTTTGTGCAGTTCCGCCAAAATGTCACACGGGCAACGTTTTTACATTTCTGTGGGACTGCGGAAAGGCAGATTGGTTTTGCTATCCTCCTCATCCAACTCCGTGCCTAATCTTCTCCGACAAGAAGTTAGTCCTAAAGAGAGATCGTAGAGGTGATCGGCTTCTATTTATGTGTGTTATGTTTCTTCATCTAGTTCCACTATTATTGTAATCACACTTACTGGATATCTTTGCAAACAGGGATGGTCCGCCCGATTTTAGTGGAGCTGCACAAAATGATCGGATTGTGGTGTCCTTCATACACCTCTTTTTTGGCTACAGAGCTGGGTGAAACTAGCTGCCAAGCAATGAACACTGTGCCAAGGAAATGGAGCCATGCCTATGAACATCATCGATCAATTATATTTTTTTCTTTATTTGTACACCTTCTCACAACTTTGTCTTTAGTTGTGATGTGAATATTGGCGCTGATCTGTGAACCATTGAGATGCATTAGCCATGGTAGTTTCATTTGTATTTGATGGAATGTTGTAACGAGATAATCTCGAGGCAAGACACATGAATCCTAAGTTGAAACCTTTTTTTTCCTGCGGGAACCAGAGTTGAAACCTTCATAGCATCACAGTACAATTTTCATCAAAATTATGCGTACATATAAACAAATCCTGAAGGATTGATAGCAATGCCAGAAACAATTCAACTTCGTTTCGCCGACATGTTGGACATCCTTCATCCGGCTCCACCTGCCATGCAGCAATATTGAGTGCACAACACAACTTCAGGGAAAGATTCACCTCGGTCGTTGCGCCGCAGTAGTAATGACTAGTGAGCGGTCAAATCACAGAGCCCCACCTTCGCCACAGTAAGTTGCTCGGACGAAGCAACCATCATTTCTCTGTTCCTTGAATCTGCTGGTACTCCCATATTCCCACAGTAAAGTTGCTCGGGCGAATCAACCATCACTATATCCGCTCACGTGTGATGATCACAGGAGCTATCCATTCAGATTGCATGTTAAAAAAAATAAAGGTCGATAACTAATGCGGCAAACTTTCAAAAAAAAAACTAATGCATCACTTCGGGCCAACACGGCCAGATCGCATTTTGCATGAGATATTACACACCATGTTTCGTTGACATGTGGTCCCGTTCCAACATATCAGTGAGACGACGGCGAGTAGTAGGAGTATTTCCGAACCGACGTGTAGGCCGGGGTGCCCCTTCGTGAACCGTGGTAAACTGGCAACCGTCCACCGACGCTTCGCCTTTCCCTCTCAATTTGGAACTGCTGTCACACGCTCTTCCTCTCCCTCCTCCATTTTCCTTCAGCCCTTCACGCTTTCTTCTGCCATTGTTCGATCGTCTTCTCCATGGAGGGAACAGGACGGAAACGACCCCGTTATTCTTGCCCCGATCTGAAAGATGACGTGGTGGAGGAACTCATTGATCGGTGCGACGTCATCACCTCGGCTAGCATGGCAGGTTTGTTCAAGCCCATTCTTGACTCAACTAATAACATCATTACAAGGAACCCAAGAGTCAAGGAACGGTTTTATCTCCCCTATCTTCTTCGCCATGACCCTGATGACCGGCGCCGTCACGACGGAGGCCTCGCCCTGTGCAAGTTGATGCCGCTTGATAATGATATGTATGATGTTAAGATGCCATCGCTTGAGGGCAAGGCCTGGGAAGGCGCAAATGGAGATTGGGTTGTTTACATTGGGTCCAACTGCGAGTGGGAACTTGTGAATGTGTACACTCATGACCGGGTTCCACTTCCAAAAATCTCAGCAGACTGCCCAGAGGTTGAGCACACTGGTATTGTACACACGTTCAAATACAATCATGGTGACTGTCTTCTACAGAAGATAGCAATTTCTCGAGTTCCCACCCGCTCTTGGAATTACAACAACTATGAAGTTGTTGCTATCTTCGACAAGCTTGTTGCCGTTGTTGCTGGTTTGACTCGATGGACATTGCTCAAAAATCAGTTTCTGTACACGGATGAGTACTGTGATGCAATTGAATACGAGGGCCTTGTGTTTGCTGCCACCACTCGTGGCACTATTTTTGCATGGAATCATTATGATTTTGGTACGTTTGTCTTCCACCGTAATTATAATTGTTTCATCCACATGCATGCGGGCTAGCAAGTTTCTCTTTACTAATTAACCTTCTTCTTGTGTTTCCAAGGTCCTGTGAAAATTCCACCACCTATACTTGAAAATTTTTATAACCAAGGGGGAGATGATGATGGTGATGATCCCGAGCATGAGGACGAGTAGCGCCCATATACTCGTTGGCGCCTGGCAACTAATTCCGATGGATCACCTCTTCTCATGTGTATACATCCCACTGATGATGTTACTACTAAGGAAGTAGGTGTAGTCTCCCATGGTCGCACTCTCCGGACCTATTCCAACACCCGTTGCATGGTATTCGGGATGGATACTAGTGTGCTAGCGCCAACACCTTCTCCCTGGTACAGAATTGATAGTCTTGGAGAAAACTCGCTCTTCCTTGGACAAAACTATCCGATGATGGTGAAAGGCGATCCAACTTCTGTTGACACAATGTTACTAGCACCATTTATGAGAAGCAACTGTTTCTATACCTTGGACATTAGCGTGGTTCCCTACCCTGGTACTGATATAGTAGGCCGCTTCAGCCTGGATGATCAGTCGTGCGTTGGTCTCGAGATCGACAATAGATGCCCCGTCCCAGAGAATCACTTGTGGTTCAAAGCAAGCGTTTCCAACGCCGAGGAATGGTTGAGTTGAAGTTCATTTTATTGCTGTTATTTGTTGTGTGGTGAAAACTTTAGTATTTATAAGGTATCCTCGTTGTCAATGTGGGTTGATGACCTGTTGTATGTAATAAAATGATATGCCTGTGATAAACTTACTAAATTTATGAATGGCTTTCGAGTTGCTTCTGTGAGTGAGTGGTGCGACGAGGCAAAAAAATATTTTCCGAATACATAATTGTACGTGCATTGCAATAGGTTATCGGATGAGGCCAATCATCAACAATAGTAGTACACTATTTGTACTAGCTTCACATGCTTCGCGCATCGTGTAGGTGTTTTTATTGTAGCCATATTGTACTATGTAACCAGAACCTCGAATCCTCGATACTAGTAGTACTATATAGTAAGTAGTAGGAGTAGTAGGGTGGCATGGGCCAGAACAAGCATTCACATCCAGGAGTACAGCACACACCACCAGCACGACTTCCATGTGACACCATATTTCTTGGAGTCCCTGCTAGAGCTATCAACCTCATCGTTTCTCTAACTCAGCCATCGCACGGCGGGCGAGGTGGGGGTTTGCCGATAGTCGGTTTCCTCAACTGCGGTCCCACTTGTAAGGCCAACTCCGACGCTCTATCAATATACAGATGTACTCTTCTTCCCAATACAAAAACTTGCATCCATTCTACTCCCTCCGTTCTACTACCTCCGTCCTGGTTTATAGGCCCCCTTTGTAGTTTGTGTCAAATTTTGACTAAAGATTTAACTAACAAAATGTTAATGCATGTCAAGAAAAATTATCTCATTGGATTCGTATTTGAACATAGTTTTCAAAAATATAATGTTTGGTGACATGCGTAAACATTTTGTTAGTTTAATCTATGGTCAAAATTTGGCAGGAAATATAATGGGGACCAATAAACCCGGACGGAGGTAGTATTTGTCAAAATATATATGTATCTAGACATGTTTTAGTATATAGGCACATCCATTTTTGGACAAATGGAAGTCAAGTATTTTGGAACGGAGGGAGTACACAATAATTTTTTTAAGTTAGCACAACTAGTCTAATCCGAGAGCACAACCGAAGATTTTGTCGGGTTCTTCCTCCTTTTGCCGACACATGGGACATCCAGCATCCAGGTCGTGTCATGAAAGAAAATAGAGTGGTAGTTGATAAGTTGAAGCCACGAGATGTGCATCTTGGGTTAAACTGTAAATATAATCTTACTACTCTTGAGTAACTACAAAAGCGGCCACCGAAGATCTTTCTTGGATTTGTTTTTCATCACCAGCACGTCGAGGTGAAAGATGTGCAGGTTCAGTGGGTCCTCTTATGTTTTCACTGACATGTGGGGCCGCATGTGAGCAAACAGATGATGGGCTCCGTGCGTCCGCTGGCTGGCTGAGAAGAGAGATAGAGGAGTGCTGAGCACGGACTGCAGGAAATTTGTTCTACGTAACCAGCACCTTGATATTCGCGTGTGGTTGTTTCTAGAATAAAAAAGGAGGTACCTCTACTTATGTTACTCCCACCACGCCTAGCCTAAGGTTAGTAGGTGACCTTGCGCTTGGCTCTTCGCCTCTTCCGGAAGTCGATGGTTCTACAGTAGTGCTTCTGGCAATCTGACACCAAATGAATTGCTGCACGTCCACCGCTTGTAAGCAAAAGTTTCTCCTCGTGCTGTGAGCCACCGCGCACACGTTGGCGAGGGAGAAGGCGTAATCAAGCTTCTCGTCGTTCTGCGAGTTGATGGGACACATCAAAGTTATTTACTAGTAGTACGTACTCTCTCCAAAAAAGGGCTGACCATGTCATTGCTACCATCCCGTGCTCCGTCGTTGAGTATGTGCACTATTCACGTGCCATTCACGTGCCATCAAGGAGAAAAAATATTGCGTAGGTGCCATCGAAGTGCACGACTCACTTACAGAAAAGGGTTTCCCCCCGCTCCCCCCCGCACGACTCACTTACCCACTGCTTATCTGATTATCTCCATTTTCTTGCATGACACGTGCACCTTGATGCTAGATGTCTCGCGTGTTGGGAAAAGGATGAACAAAGCTCACGTAAAAGAAAAGAGTTGAAGAGCATAGATTCCCGACGATCGAGGAGGAGCAAGGAACCTCGCGGTGGAGCATCTGCAAGGAACCTTGCGCGTTTCCCCTGTTTTTTGCCGCCTGCCCACCTATAAACAACTAAAAGAACATGAACTTTTCGCTAACCACTAGAAACGGTACATCAGGATGCTAAGTTGAAGATGTTTTATACTCCCTCCGTTCACAAATATAAGTCTTTTTAGATATTTCAATAAGGGACCACATACGAAACAAAATGAGTGAATCAACACTCTAAAATATGTACACAAGGGAACGCACTAACTCCATCAGATCCAACTCATGCACATACGCGCAAAACACTACTAGAAAAAGGGCTATAGATGGGATTGACACTAATGGCGCACCAGACAAGCGGTGCGCCATTAGTATATACTAATGGCGCACCACCTTCTGATACGCCATTAGTGTTGAAACTACTAATGGCGCACCTGGCCCAAGGTGCGCCATTAGTATCAATTTTTTTTGAACTAGTGCGCCTGTCCAAACATACTAATGGCGCATCCAGACGAAGTGCACCATTACTAGTTGTAACTAGTAATGCCGCACCTGTCGGAAAGTGCGCCACTAATGTTGTTTTTTTATTATATTTTTTATTCCTTTTTTTGCAAAACTACTAATGGCGCACTTTTCCACCGTGCGCCATTACTAGTTTAAACTAGTAATGGCGCACTGTGGAGCAGTGCGCCATTAGTATGTTTTTTTTGCAAAACTACTAATGGCACACCACCAGAAGGTGCGCCATTAGTAACCTGGATTACTAATGGCGCATTTATGGTTGGTGCGCCATTAGTAAGTAGGCAGCAACAAGATATTTTGGACAGCCTCTCCTACCCACACTCACTTTCTCCCCACTTCATTCTCTCCACCGCCTCCTCCTTGTCTCGGGTGCCTCCTCTTTTTCACCTCATTTCCACCATAGATTAATTCAAATTAAGTGGTTAAATTACCTTGTTTTGATAGGTAAGTAAGGGGGGAAGCTATATTTATGTTGTTCTCCGTACAACAATGTGCACATGCACTTTTTATGGCCTAGCTAGATCTATGTATGTTCGTGGTGTTGCATATGTTTGTGGTGTTGCATATGTGTTTGTGTTTGGAGGTGTACCGGTATTTGAAATGCGATAGTTGCCAATATTTTGCCGGAATGTTGATTCATTTCCGTTTCGGCGAGAATTTTGGCATTAAGCATTCTTTTTGGTCCTATTTTTAGGGAAAGTCATGCCAAATTTTTTCTTGGTTCTAAAATATCGTTTTGCTCTACCCCGCAGGCGACCATGGTCCGCACGATGACCGAAGGCATCGTGAATAGGTTTTTGAGGTCCGCGAAGGCCGAGATGCTTCAAAAGAACGAGACGGAGATAAGATGTCCGTGTCGAAGATGCAAGCTGAAGAGCCTTATTGCGGACCCGGATTCCGGGCAGGTGCGGGACCACCTGCTCTTGCGTGGTTTCATGGATGGCTATCGGTGGCAAGGTGATGAAGATGACTACGAAGTCGTCCATGGGGGCCAAGCAAGAAATGGGGAAGGGCAGCAAGACAACCACCGCGGCTCGGGCGGGCGAGAAGACGAAGAATCCCCAGGAGATGATCACGACGGTGATGCTGTACACAGTCATCATGTAGAAGATGCAGGACATGATGATGAGGAAGATGCCGGAGCAGACGATGGGCATGATCATGAAGATGATGATGCCGGCGGAGCAGACGACGCTGGACCATCGATGGGCTGGGTGCAGGACCCTCATATTCAAGAGCTACTTCTCAAGCAGACGGATAACGCAAGAGCTGCCGCCCGAGAGAAAGACAAGATGGATCAACTTGAGTTAGACGCGGTTACTCCATTGTATGAAGGATGTAGGCCCGAGGATACCCGCCTGAAAGTAACGCTCATGGCTCTGGAGATGAAGGTAAAACACAAAATGACTGACGCATGCTTCGACGAGAACATGTCATTCTGGCACGAATGTCTTCCCAAGGGGAACAAGTGCCCGACCAGTTTGGAGGAGGCGAAGAAAATCGTGTGTCCTCTGGATTTACCGCATGTGAAATACCATGTGTGCATGAACAATTGCATCATTTACCGGGACGAGCATGCGGAGTCTACCATATGTACGGTGTGCGGCGTCACTCGATACAAGAAGAGGAAGAAAGCTCCTCAAAAAGTGGTGTGGTACTTTCCGATCACTCCTCGTCTGCAGCGGTATTTCGCGGACCCTAAGGTAGCAAAGCTCCTGCGTTGGCACACGGATAGGGAGGAGAAGAAGCGAGAAGATGACGCAAATGATCCGGAGATAGATAAAAAGACAAGATGCTGAGTCACCCTAAGGATGCGAGCCAGTGGCAAGCGTTGAACTTCGAACACCCAGAATTTGGGAACAATCCAAGGAACATCGTGCTGGGCGCGAGCACCGATGGAGTCAATCCGTTTGGCAGCCAGAGAAGCACACATAGCACCTGGCCTGTGTTTGTGTGGATGTACAACCTTCCCCCTGGTTGTGCATGAAGAGGAAGTACATTCACATGAGTATGCTAATTGAAGGGCCGAAACAACCAGGGAACGACATCAATCTGTATCTGGGGCTGCTGAAAGAGGATCTTGATACGCTGTGGAAAAGGGCAGCCAATACGTGGGACGCCGCAGAGAAAGAATATTTCCCTATGAGAGCCGCACTGCTCACGACGGTGCACGACTATCTCGGTTACGGATATCTCGCGGGGCAGGTAGTCCACGAATTTTCTGGATGCGTAAGGTGCATGGATGACACAACGTATCGCCAGCTAGATAGAGATCCCGGGTCTTCGAAAACCGTGTTCATGGGACATCGAAGGTGGCTTCACGACGATGACCCGTGGAGGAAACGCAAGGATCTGTTCGATGGTGAAACCGAACCCTGAAAACGCCCGTGTACGAGGAGCGGCAAGGAAATAGACAAGCTGTTGAAAAATTGGAAAGACTGCCCACTGCCGGGAAAGAAGCAAAAGGCGCCAGAGCCGGGAAAGAAGCGAAAGGCGCCAGAGCCGCTGCTGAAGGTATGGAAAATGAGGTATGTTTTCTGGGACTTGCCGTACTGGAAGATCCACCGTGTGCCTCACAGCCTTGATGTCATGCATATCACGAAGAACGTGTGCGAGAGTCTGCTTGGTACCCTGCTCAACATGCTAGAGAGGACCAAAGATGGGCCGAAAGCAAGGGCAGACTTGAAATCAATGGGCATCAGGCAGGAGCTTCACGCTAATGATGATGATGATGATGATGATGATGATGATGATGATGATGATGATGATGATGATGATGACGCGAAGCAAGACACAGAAAGTCGTTGCAAAGGAAAAAAGGCCAAGAAGACCGGAAATGACTACCCTCCCGCGTGCTTCACCCTAAGTCAGGAGGAGATCGAGCAGTTTTTCACCTGCCTCGTAGGAGTAAAACTTCCTTACGGTTACGCGGGGAAGATAAGCAGATACCTAGACCCAGCTAAGAAGAAGTTCAGTGGGACGAAGTCTCACGACTGTCACGTGCTGATGACGCAGATACTTCCAGTTGCAATCCGTGGGATCATGGACGCGCACGTCCGTGAAACTCTATTTGGCCTATGCAACTTTTTCAACGTCATCTCTCGGAAGTCGATTGGCGTGAGGAAACTCAGAAGGCTACAGGAAAAGATCGTGGTCATACTATGCGAGCTTGAGATGTACTTCCCGCCCGCATTCTTCGACGTTATGGTGCATCTGCTGGTCCATATAGTGGAGGATATCATCCAACTCGGGCCGACGTTCCTGCACAGCATGATGCCGTTCGAAAGGATGAATGGTGTCATCAAAGGATACGTTCGCAACATGTCACGTCCAGAGGGAAGTATAGCCAGGGGCTTTCTGACCGAAGAGTGCATCTCCTACTGCACGAATTATCTAGGCATCGAGAACCCCGTTGGTCTGCCTGTCAACAGGCACCTCGGCAGGCTCGCTGGATGGGGTCACCCTGAGGGTCGCCGCGAAATGCATGTCGACTTAGAGGGTCGACTCGCCGACTTTGAAAGAGCAAACCTAGTCGCGCTACAACACATAGACGTGGTCGATCCTTGGGTGGTAGAGCACAAAACCTTTATTAAGAAGATGTACAATGACCGGGGCCAACAGAGGACGGACGGAGATATAATCAAAGAGCACAACTCATGTTTCACGCATTGGTTCAAGCAGAAGCTTCTGTCGTACCCTTTACATGAGAATTCTTCCGCGGAAGAACAACTCATATTCGCCTTGTCACAGGGCGCCGAGCACAACCTGATGACCTATGAGGCGTACGATATCAACGGCTACACATTCTACACTGAGGCCAAGGACATGAAGATCGATGGTTATCAGAACTCCGGGGTAACGATGGAATCCTACACCGGTAACGACAAGGACAGATACTACGGAAGGATCGAGGAGATCTGGGAGCTGAGCTACGCTGGAGAGAAGGTCCCAATGTTCCGTGTCAGATGGGCGAAGAGCATCCTAAAAGAAGACCGGTATTTCACCACCATTGTTATACCCGAAGCCAAATCCAAGACCGCGGGCGCAAACATCACCGTGAAAAATGAGCCATGGGTACTGGCTTCCCAAGTGGACCAATGCTTCTTAATTACCGACCCGTCAAAGCCCAGTCGTGTTGTCGTGAGGAGAGGCAAAAGGAAGATCATCGGAATGGATGGAGTAGCCAATGAGCAAGACTTCGACAAGTACGGCGAACCGAGGATCGAACATGACGACGATGATGAAGTAGCAGCATACACCACAAGAAGAAGCAGGACCACCCTACCTAAAGGACGTCCTTTCCACAGAAGAACTCCATTTGCAAAAAATAAGGGCAAGAAGATTGTGAACAGATAGCTAGCTAAGATTGATTGTATTTAAATCGTAGGCTTCATTTCT
>NC_057807.1:528046401-528047051 GCF_018294505.1 Triticum aestivum
CGACCCCCCGCACCCCGCGCACCCTCCCCCGCTCCACCAGCATTACTGTTTGATGATATTTTTAAAAAATTATTACTGGCTTATAAAAAAATATTACTGTTATGATTTAAACAAGTTTGAACATATTTAAACACAAATAAGTATCAAACAGCATTTTAAATGCATAAAAAAATTGTGGAGGCTGGGAATCGAACCCAGGACCTCCTGGTGTGAGAACTGGCTGCTGACCAGTCGAGCTAGTAGAGGGAACTTGGTGTGGATCAGGTCAGGTGGAAGATAACCTGTTGGCTCGAGCAGAAATAAAAAAAATACTAATGGCGCACCAGGGTGAGGTGCGCCATTAGTATGGATGTACTTATGGCGCACCGAGGGGTGGTGCGCCATTAGTATTGTGCCGCCCCCATCGATATTTCCTCCCCGGCGCCCAAACCTATCTCTCTCCCTCGCCCTCGCCCTCGATCCCCTTCCCCTCTCCTCTCCCGATGCCGCTGCCCTGCCGCCTCGACGATGCCGCGACGCCGCGACGCCGCCCTCTCCTCTCCCGCCGCTGCCGCCCCGCCGCCTCGTCGTCCTCGTCTCCGCCCCGACGCCCCGACGCCGCCCTCTCCTCTCCCGACGCCGCCGCCCCGCCGCCTCATCGTCCTTGTCTC
>NC_057807.1:528047201-528099673 GCF_018294505.1 Triticum aestivum
CCGCCCCGACGCCCCGACGCCGCGAGGCCGCCCTCTCCTCTCCCGACGCCGCCGCCCTGCCGCCCCGCCTCCCCTCCGATCTTATATTGTTGGTAAGCCACGGTGCGACCTGTTCAATTATGTCTTGATTTTGAAAGTCACTTTGCATGAATTGGAACAAATCTGCCTATCTAATACCTGTTGGAATTTGGTTATTGGATATCCATTCTAGCCTGGCTATATGTTACCCAATCTTATTTGGCAATGGGTTATCCATTGTAACTTATAGGTCATCCAAATGATGCATTGATGCTGTGATACATGACTTGTGCCTAATGGTCTGGTTGTAGGGTATCCATTTTCTGCTTGATAAAAGAACTTGCACTGTTACTTGATTTTTAACCAAGCTGCTATTGTGCACCAGTGTGCTAGTTTATCTAGTTTTGTTGTTCTGGTCCACTCCATGTCAATTGTATAAACTGGTCTGCAACTGAATCAAATATGCATAACTTGGGGTTTGAACTAACAAGAATGAATGGCAGTTTAGTACTGATCTTTCTAGTTTATACCTGCCCAGGTTCTTTCATGCCATATGCAGCACTGATTGCCATGTTGCTCTGCTGTACAACTTGTAGTTTCACTAAGGCTGATATTTATGTCTTGGTTTTGAATGTCCATCTTTTGCATGCATGGAACAAATAAGCCTGCCATGTTGTAGTATGTCACTATGAATACCTACTGCTTGTTAGAATTTGGTTTCTATTCAAATGTGTGTAGTATTAGATTAGAAATAATGATTCATTTCTCCATAATACTTGACAGTTGATTTGTCAGCATGCTATCTTCATTGTAAGTTTTCCTATCAGCTTGTGTATACTAATGTTGTATGCACAATATTTCTGATCCATCTCCTTGAGATGTGATATTCACTGTCGGTAGTTGTAATAATCAAATATGAGTTTGTCATTATGCCTTGACTTAGCACCTGATCAAGAGTAAATGGCTGTGTGCCCTAAAACTAGAGTAGACATCTGCTGTTGAGGGAGTCCTGGACTAGGGGGTGTCCGGACAGCCGGACTATCATCGTCCGCCGGACTCCAAGACTACGAAGATACAAGATTGAAGACTCCGTCCCGTGTCCGGATGGGACTTTCCTTGGCGTGGAAGGCAAGCTTGGCGATACGGATATGTAGATCTCCTACCATTGTAACCGACTCTGTGTAACCCTAGCCCTCTCCGGTGTCTATATAAACCGGAGGGCTTTAGTCCGTAGGACAACATACATTACAACAATCATACCATAGGCTAGCTTCTAGGGTTTAGCCTCCTTGATCTCGTGGTAGATCCACTCTTGTACTACCCATATCATCAATATTAATCAAGCAGGACGTAGGGTTTTACCTCCATCGAGAGGGCCCGAACCTGGGTAAAAACATCGTGTCCCTCGTCTCCTGTTACCATCTGCCTAGACGCACCGTTCGGGACCCCCTACCCGAGATCCGCCGGTTTTGACACCGACATTGGTGCTTTCATTGAGAGTTCCTCTGTGTCGTCACCGATAGAGCGGATGCCTCCACCCGTCTTCAAAGACGGTGTTTTCGCCGAAGGGGCCTTGGCCGCCGGCCAAACTATCCGGCTTGGTGGTTTTCTTATGACCGCCTGTCCGGCCGCCGCTTCGACAATGACTTCGCAAGTCGTCAGAAGCAATCTTCGCGTCAGCCCTAAAGCTGCCGAACAGTTGGACCCAATAGAGCTCTCGTCTGTTAACGAGCTCTTGGATCGCATTGCCGCCCTGGGAGTCACTACGGACTACAACCAGATTGGGCTTAAAACCGATTTGAGAGAGATTAACTCTCCCCAGGCCACCCACCACATCACAGTGGTAGAGGAGCAATACGGCAACTCTTTGCCTATATTGAAAACAATTCATGTCCGGATTCCCGAACCCTCCATGCCGGATTCCCGTGGAGGGACGGACTTCGATCGAGCATTGAACTTAAAATAATGCATCGCTCCGGACTCACTGGATTGTGCCCAGCAAACCAACCTTCCGAATTTGGAAACCCCTCGGCCTTTGAGCCCCAAGATGGGCAGGGATCCGGATTTTAGTCCACCCACCCACCCAGACATATGCGATCTATCTCTAATACGGCAAGAGCCCGCTGAAATAGTACATCACTACTGGGCCAGATTCCTCCTGGTTATGGACAGGATAAAGGACTGCCGAGAGGAAAACGCAATATCAACTGCAATAACTGCACGGACAAGGGAATACTAAACGCCATTGATCGTCGCAAAATTACGCGCTTCACCGATCTGGCATCCATAGTACGAAAGTACTGTGCGATGGAGAGCTTCCGGAAAACCGAAAATCAATTTTGGGATAATCCGACCCCAAACCCAGTCCGCAGCAAAAGGGCGCCTTACACTCAGGCCCCAGATGCAAAAATGAAAAAACAAAAATCCAATAAGGGAAACGGAACCGTACTGGAGGGATGGCTCAATGGACCCTGTAAGCTTCATTGTACAGAGGGAGCCGTCCCAACACATAGCCTTCGAGCATGTTGGATATTACGGCAGGTGGCCAAAAGTGGCGAGGAGCTTCTAGCTCCGGGAAACCACTCCAACAATACCAGCATGGTATCAACAGTCTTCGAAACCTTCGCATCAAACAATATGCGAAAGCGAACAATCCGCGGACTCGCCGAAGTCTACCAAGTAGCAACAGCAAATCCATGGAGCAACACAGCTATTACCTTCAACGCCAGCGACGAGCCTAAATTCCAAACAACCAGAGCTCCAGCTGCACTGGTACTTAGTCCCATAGTGGACGACTTTCGACTGACAAAAGTCCTGATGGATGGCGGCAGCGGACTAAACCTCATCTACGAGGAAACTCTGCGAAAAATGGAAATCGATTGGAGCCGTATTGAGCGAAGCAGCACAACCTTTAGAGGAATAATCCCTAGCCGGGAAGCTCGCTGCACTGGAAAAATCACACTCGATGTGGTGTTCGGCTCTCCGGACAATTACAGATCCGAAGAAGTCACGTTCCAGGTGGACCCATTCAGCAGTGGGTATCACGCCATATTAGGACGAGAGGCATTTACAATTTTTCAAGCAGTACCTCATTATGGGTACATGAAGCTCAAAATGCATGGGCCCAGCGGAATAATCACTCTCGTTAGTGATCGAACATAGCACTCCGCACCGAAAACAAGACAGCCGCACTAGCCTTCGAGGCACTATCCGAAGCCTTAGCGGCAGAAGAACTCACCGTGCTGCGCTCTACAGTGAACAGGGACGATGTGATACTCAATAAAAGATCCAAGTCCACCTCCTTCAAACCAGCAGATGAAATAATAAAATTCCAGGTCCATCCAACGGACCCAACAAAGACGGCCTCCATTGGGGCACAATTGAACCCCGAAGTAGACGCCGCACTGCGCGAATTCCTTCGGGAAAATTGGGATATCTTCGCCTGTCATCCTTCGGACATGCCCGGAATCCCACGCAGGTTGGCAGAACACAGCCTAAACATCCTAAAAGGATTTAAGCCAGTCAAACAGGCTCTTCGACGATTTTCCGAACCCAATAGACAGGCAATGCGAGAAGAGCTAGCCAAACTATTGGAAGCCGGATTCATTAGAGATATCAAACATCCGGACTGGCTAGCAAATTTGGTGATGGTACCAAAGAAGGATAAATCCTGGCTCCTCTGTGTCGATTTTAAAGACCTCAATAAGGCTTGCCCAAAGGATCCCTTCCCTCTCCCCCGCATCGATCAAATTATCGATGCTACAGCAGGGCATGATTCGTTGTGCTTCCTGGACGCATACTCTGGCTATCATCAAATCAAGATGGCACAAGCAGACCAAGCCGCAACGGCATTCATCACTCCATATGGACCATTCTGCTTCAACACGATGCCCTTCGGACATAAAAATGCCAGCGCAACATATCAGCGCATGATTCAAACATGTCTGGCCACCCAGATCGGCAAAACAGTCGAGGCATACGTAGACGACGTAGTCGTCAAAACAAAACACGTCGAAACTCTAGTAGACGATTTGAGGCTCACATTCGACAACCTCAGAGCATATGACATCAAGCTGAATCCGGAAAAATGCGTTTTCGGCGTACCAGTCGGAAAGCTGCTGGGCTTCATTGTATCCGGTAGAGGAATTGAAGCAAATCCGGCTAAAATCCGAGCTCTGTCACAGTTGGATATTCCAAAAGACCTCAAACAAATACAAAAACTAACAGGATGCATGGCAGCCTTAAGCCGCTTTATCTCCCGTCTAGGAGAAAAGGCGTTGCCACTCTATCGCCTCCTGAGGCGCACCGAACACTTTGAGTGGACGGATGCCACCACTGCCGGACTCGAAGAAATAAAGGCCATATTGGCAACAAATCCGGTCCTAGCTGCGCCCACTCTGGGCGAACCAATGTTGTTATACATCGCAGCAACGCATCAAGTTGTAAGTGCGGTTCTCGTCGTCGAACGAGCGACAGAAGGGCATAAATTCCCTCTTCAAAAACCAGTGTATTATGTATCCACTGTGTTAACCCCCTGCAAATCTCGTTACCCGCACTATCAGAAGATAGCATATGCGGTGTTCATGGCGTCCCGAAAGCTCCGGCACTACTTTCAAGAGTGTTCGATAACAGTGGCCTCTGAAGTCCCACTAAATGACATTATAAATAACCGCGACGCAACGGGCAGGATTGCAAAATGGGCCATTGAGCTCTTACCATTCGACATAACTTACAAACCTCGGCGAGCTATAAAGTCACAAGTTTTGGCCGACTTCGTCGCCGAATGGACCGATGCCGAACTCCCTAAAGAGTACGGCGCATACTCCAACTGGACTATGCATTTCGACGGCTCCAAAATGTTGGCCGGACTGGGGGCTGGCGTCGTACTGACGTCCCCAACCGGAGATACAGTCCAGTATGTACTTCAAATAATGTACACGGACTCCAACAATGCAGCCGAATACGAGGCCCTGTTACATGGTCTCCGGATGGCAGTCTCCATGGGCATTCAACGCCTAGAGGTGCGCGGGGATTCAAACCTTGCAATATCCCAAATAAATGGAGACTTTGATGCCAAGGATCCGAAAATGGCAGCATATCGCAACGCTGTCCTAAAAATGTCAGCTCGGTTTGAAGGACTGGAATTCCATCACATAGCTCGAGATAATAACCAAGCGGCCGACCTACTGGCACGCATCGGTGCGAAACATGATGCTGTCCCTCCAAATATCTTCCTGGAACGGCTCTTCAAGCCATCCGTACTATGGGAAGAGGAGCCCGGTAGTGACAAACCGGAAAAAACCGCACCAACCGGTGATTCGGCAGATGACATAACACCTTCAGCCCACGTCATAATGGCAGTAATCGCCGCGTGGATAGAACCTTTCCTAGCCTACTTACTTAGGCAGGAACTTCCCGAGGACCAAAACGAGGCCCGCTGCATAGTCCGGCGATCGAAAGCCTACAAGGTCCATGAGGGAGAACTTTATAAGAAAAGTACAACCGGAGTCCTTCAGAGGTGTATCTCCGAAGAGGAAGGGCGAAACCTCCTGGCTGAAATTCATGCCGGACTAGGCGGACACCACGCAGCAGCCCGGTCCCTTGTAGGAAAGGCATTCCGTACAGGATTTTATTGGCCGACGGCCTGGGCAGACGCGCAGGACTTGGTCCAGCGATGCGTTGGTTGTCAGCTCTTTGCTAATCAGAGCCATATGCCACCCACCGCCCTCAAAACCATACCCATTACCTGGCTGTTCGCGGCCTGGGGGCTTGACATGGTTGGACCCCTTAAAGGGGGAACCCACAAGCAAAGGTACCTATTGGTCATGGTGGATAAATTCACCAAATGAATAGAGGCCAAACCGGTCAAAACGGCAGAGTCCGGACCAGTGATAGACTTTATATCAGGGGTGGTACACCGTTACGGAGTCCCCCACAACATCATCACCGACAACGACATGAACTTCACAGCCGACGAGGTTAAGTCATGGTGCAAAAATATGGGCATCAAGCTCGACTACGCTTCAGTTTATCACCCTCAAACCAACGGTCAAGTGGAAAGAGCAAATGGTCTAATAATGAGCGGCATTAAACCCAGACTAGTGAGGTCACTTACTAAATCCGACACACAATGGGTCGAGGAGCTCGACTCCGTACTCTGGGGGCTGCGGACAATGCCTAACCGTACTACCAGTTTCACACCATTTTTTATGGTATACGGCGCAGAAGCAGTCTTGCCCTGTGACATTATTCATGACTCACCTCGAGTGTGCATGTATGAGGAAAGAGAGGCCGAGCTTGATCGGCAGGACAGCTTGGACACATTGGAGGAAGAACGTGACGTCGCGAAGGCTCGTTCCGCATTTTATCAGCAGCAGGCCCGAAGATATCAAAGCAGAGAAGTACGGGCCAAGACTTACAACGTTGGCGAACTAGTTCTACGCCTGCCGGACAAGAAAAAGGACAAGCTCAAGCCCAAATGGGAGGGCCCCTTCATTATCGATCAAGTACTGACCGGCGGAGCATACCGTCTACGAAGTGCGTCAGATAACCGACTTGAGCCGAACCCATGGAACGCAGCCCGCCTCCGACGATTCTATGCCTAGCACCGGACTAAGAGTTTGTCCCCTTCCCCAGTCCAAACTTTTACACTTCGGCTGTCTTTCGTTTCTCTTTTTATGACTTTTTATTTAAAAGCCCTTACGGGCCTGTTTTCGCATTTTTTGCATACGCATGATGTGCCATCCGCACTCATTATTCCTGGGGGCTTCTTTTACAGAAGATCAATTAAACGGGTTTCATACCCAGCACATGTGTCAAGCTTCCACATGTACCTTTTACTCGCCATTATATGCATCGATATGACTTAAGTTTTGGCGAAGCTGGGTTGCCTGGCTCCTGTGCTTACCCCTACGTTCCCGATTGTTCGGCTAGGAGGTAAAGGGAGCACCTCTGCGATTGTTACTGCCAGGTCAGCCAGATGTGTAACTCAGACTGGGTGAAGCCGAAAGATAGCGTTCTTAAGGGAATATTCGGTCGGTGACTTAAAAGATGACTTTTTACCTATTTATCTATTTGCCCCCAGATGTTTTACTGCTTTCTTTGCAGTCCGGACATGCACTTTAGGGCATGCCTCCCAGGGAAAGGAACCCTTAACGGAACTATTCTCCCTGGAAGATGTTTCTTACTAACCATGTAATATAACATAACTAGTTGGGCACTTGTCTGATAAAGCACTAATGACCCCTACGCCTGATCTCCATGCATACCACAGTTGTTTCTTAACCAAAGAGGTATTCGGACACACTCCGGACTCTAGGGTCCCGAGGTTGAAGCGAAAGGGTCAGCAAAGACAAACGATCTACAATCCGGCTAGATGGCATTTCACATGTCACTTTAAAGGATAACATACATTGTCAAATTTACTGATTGTATTCCTCCTCAATCCTGTCTAACAGGCTGTCTAGTTTACAGCCCCATTGGGAAAATTTAGCAGCCAACTCTACTTGGCTGTATACTAAACTCACAGGGATCTCCTTCCCATCGGGCCCCACCGGTCCAACTTCGGCCATGTGGTTGGGATCCGCCTTCTTGTACCGCGTCTTCACCATGGCCCAAGCCTCCCTGGCACCTTGACGGCAAGCCGAAATCTTCCACAAACGGAAGCGCTGCCGCACTCCCTGCAGCTTCTCCGCAAGCTCCCCGAGGCCCTCGGGTAGGGTGAGGGCTGGCCATAAAGCCTGAACGATGCCGCTCATTGCCTGCCGAACTCGTTCGAGTAGCTGCAATAGTTTGGGAAGTTGATCACCCGTTGATATGGGTAACTCCTCTGCAGGACGACCCATGAGTATACCTACAAGACAAATTATGTCAAAATGCTTCCTCGCCGAACTCTTCTTTTCAAAAGAGTCCGCTCAAGCACTTACTATAAATGCCGCGACGAAGCCGCTGATTCTCCTTAACGGAGCCGGACAGCTCAGCCCGAGCGCCTTTCAGCTCTTCTCCGAGCTTGGCGTTGGCATCCTGGAGCTTGTTCCTTTCCTGCTGAACCCTATTCAGCACACTCTCGCCAGCCTTTAGCTGGCGCAGCAATGCTTGCCTGTCCAGATCTTGTCCGGCGGTACCTGCAATGTCGTTATTAGACTCGCGCGCACGCTGCACAGCGCTTATATTTACTAATAAAAATGTGTTACCAGGAGGGGTCTTTGCGTCTCCTCCTGTGGCAGCAAGTGTGGCCTCAAGTTGGGCTTTGCAATCTTGCAGCTCCCGAGACAGCTGGGCGTTCTTCTCGGTAAGAGCCTGCGTTTCCAAATGATCCTTAAATCAGTTAGCATAACTACTTTAAGTCTCGGGGGCTACTGGTATATACAACCATTAAAATTCCCTTACCCGTGTGTCTTTCACATACTGCTCCGTGGCTCTGGTAAAACCATCTTGAGCGGCACGGAGATGCGCGTCCCCTGCGTTAAAGGCATCCAATGCCTCAGGGGAAAAGCACGCTTCACGAAATACTGTCCGGCGGCGCCTATGGTTCATGGCGCTCTCCACCTCAGACTTGGTGGCGGACAGTCTGTCGGTGTCCTCCGTTGGAGAAGGATCTGGCCCGCGTCTTGCGCTTGCCTCCCCCTCCAGGCCGGGCGCTGGAGCCTGGCCGGTGTAGGTTGGATCGGCAACTTCTGTGCCCGCAGTTCGGCGAGCGCTTTTTCTCCTACAAATATTATGAGCACTCAGGCGTTTTCTCGGAACGTTGCTCTGAAAAATCAAATACGAGCTATACCTTTGTGGCGGCGTTTCCGCCCGCACCGCGCTCCTTTTCCGCCTGCTGGTCCAGACTGGCCTCTGTTGGTCAGCCTCCGCGGGCTCGGCTTCCTACCGTAAAGGCGCTTCCTACAAAATACCATCGTTCGCGAAGGTCAGAAATGGGCGGGGAAGAGATAATGGTGTCCGGACTTCGGTCGTGGTCACCTGGGAAGCCGGACTTAGTCCGGGGTAGTCTGCTGTAATGGCAACCAAAGCATTGTCTATGCTGAGCTGGTGAAACACCCCGTCGATCAGCTCCACCTCGATGTCCGGGTCCTCTTCGGAAGCCGGATCCAGGGAATCTTTCTGGATCCTCGGGTTGCGGAGCAGGACTCACCATGTCCTCCATAGTCCGGCGTAGATCCTGCGCCGAAGACATAATGTAAGAAACTTAAACTTCGAAAGCATGGGTTGAGCCATTCAAGGTGTTCACTTACCCATCCTCTAGGGTTGGTCATGGAAAACCCATTTAAAGGGTTCGTCCGAAGGAAGTCCTCCTTCTTCCCCTTGTACAGGCTGGACAGGATCTCCACCAGATCCTCGGTCGAATCCGGCCCTTTGCGGCCATGCCGGGTGGCATCGTCCTCCCCGTTGAAATCCCACATGGGGTGGCCTCTGTATTTCAATGGCTGTACCCCCCGCTTGATGCATGTCGCCATAACTCCGATCATGGTCAAGCCAGAATGGGCCATTAATCTTATTCGGCCCATCAAGTAATGGACGCTCTTGTCTTCCTCCAATCGGGGGCTCCGCGGGCGCCAGCTGAGGCGTTTCTTCAAGGGAGCAGCACTAAACTCCGGGAGGCCAATCCGGACTGGGTCTGGCAGCGGAGCGTCTCCTATATAAAACCACTCCGAGGGCCAGTCTTCGGACGCCTTCTTGGGAGTACCGGATAGGTATCCGGTCCCGGCGATGCGCCATATTTCGGCACCGCCCACTTGATATATGGACCCCTCGTGAGAACGGGGTACGAGGCAAAACAACCTCTTCCACAATGCAAAATGGGGCTCAATGCCCAGGAATAGCTCACAAAGGGCTACGTAACCCGCGATATGCAGGACAGAGGCGGGCGTGAGGTGGTGGAGCTGGAGTCCGTAGAACTTCAGGAGCCCGCGGAGGAACGGATGTATTGGGAATCCGAGTCCCCTTATCAGATAGGGGACGAAGCATACTCGCTCCCCCTTATTGGGGCTTGGAGTGTCCTCCACCTGCCTCCCACCTTGATAAGTAACCAGTCCGGCCCGGACTGGGACCATGAAGGCCGGAGGGAGAAATCCCCCCGTTTGGAGCTTCACTAGCTCGTTGTGCGAAACAGAGCACCTCCTCCAATTCCCCGGCGGTGGGCTGGGAGCGCGTGAAGAAGAGCTGCGTCAATGATCCATGATGGAATGGATTTCTAGGTAAAAGGTGCTTCGATGGAGTATTCGCGGGAGGAAGACGGTGTGGTTTGGATCTGGATTCTTGCCTCTTTTATAGGCGAACGACTCGCACAACTAGGGGGTGAAATGTAAAAGACACCCTGGCTTTTCGCATTCGTGCGACACGTGGAAGAGGGCCATTATTTGGCGTAGAAGCCGAGGAACACTGTATTCAAGATGAAGCCGGACATTGTTCGGCAGGTACATGGAATTTGAAGGGAGAACCCGCCTTGCAACGCCGAAGACTATAAACGAGCTGGACTTATCGTCATTGAAGCCTGGTTCGGGGGCTACTGAGGGCGTCCTGGACTAGGGGGTGTCCGGACAGCCGGACTATCATCGTCCGCCGGACTCCAAGACTACGACGATACAAGATTGAAGACTCCGTCCCGTGTCCGAATGGGACTTTCCTTGGCGTGGAAGGCAAGCTTGGCGATACGGATATGTAGATCTCCTACCATTGTAACCGACTCTGTGTAACCCTAGCCCTCTCCGGTGTCTATATAAACCGGAGGGCTTTAGTCCATAGGACAACATACATTACAACAATCATACCATAGGCTAGCTTCTAGGGTTTAGCCTCCTTGATATCGTTGTAGATCCACTCTTGTACTACCCATATCATCAATATTAATCAAGCAGGACGTAGGGTTTTACCTCCATCGAGAGGGCCCGAACCTGGGTAAAAACATCGTGTCCCTCGTCTCCTGTTACCATCCGCCTAGATGCACAGTTCGGGACCCCCTACCCGAGATCCGCCGGTTTTGACACCGACAGCTGTCATTTGGACACCTAAACAGGAGTTGCCCCAAAAGTTTAGTCTAATCATCTTCACCATCCCTTGTGAACTTGCTGGTTGTTTTGTGTGCATGGAACATTCAAATATCTTACCCTCTTTGGACAACTTGACTTCGTTGGTGTTGGTCATGCTGTGCTGTCTAGATTGTTGGCAACATGCTGGTTATTTTTGTTTTTGATGTACTAATTCTGTAATTTGCATGGAGCTATGCCAGTTGATACAAATATGTTAGCCTCTTAGGACAACCTGACTTTGTTGATGTTGGTCACACATGTGCTGTTTAGACTGTTTATATGGGGCTCCTGATTTTATCATGAAGAAAGAATAGATAGTGTGGGTCTGACCTTGTTTAAGTCTGATTATATAAGCAAAAACAATTGTTAGCTTTTAGATGTTGTGGTGGTTCACTTGGGGGTATGTGTAGCAGTTAGCAAAAACAGAGGACTAAAGTGCTCTGTTTGTCCAAAATGTTGAATGATACTGCTTGGAGATGCATATATTGTTTCACCTCTTCACATGCCAATGTATTTTCCATGTTGTGATGGAGGCCTTTTTTGCCTTGTCCACCCGAGAGGCCCTTGAGTTTGCTGGAATGTCGATTAACTTCCGTTCCAGCAAATTCGGGTACTCCATATGTCCTATTTTCAGCAAAGGTCATGCTGAAATTTTCCGTGAATTTTAGCATGACTTTGCTAAAAATAGGACATATGGGGTACTTGTGACTAATGATGAAAGCTTAGGCTTTTAGGGTGCCTCGGCGTCGAAAGACCCTCAATGATAAAAGCTTAGCTTTTAGGATGCCTCGGTGTCGACAAACCCTAAACAATAACCAACTTTTTGACCAAACTTTGTTCCTATTTAGAGAGAAACATGGCCAACAACGATGAGGCCGGGGGTTCGGGCGGCAAGGCATTCTGGGAGCTGTCCCAGGAGATGGAGGACCAACCTCAGTTGTATGAGGACGCCGCCTTCCCCACCGATCTTGAGACCACTGATGGTACCGCCGAGGATGACCCCACTGATGCCACCACTGATGGTGCCGCCGAGGATGCCACCACTGATGATGTCGGCGCACGCATAGATGGCAGCCAACCGAAGAGGCAACGGAAGGACCAGCGCCCGATCGTGCTCCTCACCCTCAAGGAGGAAGTTACTGAAGTGGACTCCAACGGGAATCCAATGGCACCCGAACGAATAGTCAAGGGGTACTCGCTTCAGCTCGGGTGCATTCTCCGGAGCACCGTCTCAATCAACACCGAGAACCTGAGGCATCCTGACCGAGGGAATTTGCGCAACCTCCTCTTCACGAAGCTGCACGAACGATACAAGTTCTCCGCTGAATTTGCAAACACAAGCCTCAAAGGGAATAAAGTGAACAATGCTGCCCTCACGAAGATGAGCAAGGCCCTGTCTACTTGGAAAAGCAATGTGAAGAGAATGATCGAGAAAGGTGAGAGTTATGAGAAGATCAAGGAGAAAAATCCTTCGATCACTGAAGATGACTACAACGACTTCAAGATCAATTGCTCGAGCACCGCAAACTCCCAATCAAGTCAGTGGGGGAAACAAATGCGGGAGCTGAACATAGGGGAACACACACTCGGTCGCGGTGGTTACAGAGTGGCGGAGCATATATGGGACAAGGAGGAGGCGGACCGTGCCGAGCAAGGCCTACCGCCCCTCTTCGATAAATACGGTGACAAGCAGACCAGGAACTTTGTCAGGGCCCGGTACAAGAAGGACCCGAAAACAAAGGAGCTTACCACGGATCCGAAGACCAGGAAGCTTGAGCTTGTTCTGGTAAGGAATACACCCCCACGTAATTAGCTCCATATGGTTGCATTCTAATTAATGAAGCCAAATTTCTAAATGGTTCACATTCCTTCCGCAGGCGACTGAAAGCAGTAGCGTGGGGTCGATTAAGAGCAACCCTTGGGACACCACTCTAAATAGGGCGTTGAATGTAATGAAGAACAAGGATAAGCTCAGTAAGCCGACGTCAGCTGGTCGTGTGGCCGGCAAAGGCTTGTCGACAAAATGGGGGTCATACTATACCGCTGGTGTGCGGAAGGAGAAAAAGACCAGCTCGGAAAGCCAGGCGCGCGAGGTTCAAGAACTCAAGGCACAGGTGGCGCAGATTCCGGAGATTGTCCAAGAGCAAGTGGAACAACGACTCGGAGCAACAATCACCGCCATTATGCCTCACTTGATCTCGGGGTTGAGTGCGTGGATTGCGGAACAGGGGCCGCCCCCGATTCCTAGCTTCACAGCCAGCAACTCGCATAATGTGATGGCGGGGCCATTGGTGCCTCCGGCGGAGGCAGCATTGGTGTCTTCGACGCCGGCACGGGAGTTAATGCACCTGGGTGTACGCCGGCCGGCACCTCTGCAGCAAGCGGCCCCTCCGTCAACTGCACGCCCGCTGTTGGCGGTGCCTCGACATTAGCCGAGCTCGACGCCATCATCACGGTAACTAATTAAGCCTCTCTCGGCCGAGGACTTCATCTCCTTGCCTTTGACTAGGCATCCCTGACGCCCTACATGTTTTTGCAGGGCACCGCCGACATTCCGTGCACTCTCCTGCACTTTGTGAACAACGAGTTGGTCGATGTCGCCAAGGGAAAAATTGTTCAACCGGGCAACCCCTTGTTCCACGGTACCCAGATGCCACCGAACTTGTTTAGGGTTCAACTGGTTCGGGTGCTGCCAGGCTGCGACGAGTTGTTACCTCCGATTCGACCCGTCGGGGCCGACGATGATGACGTGATGACCCTCAGCGCCTGCCTGAGCTGGCCCCTGCTTTGGCCGAAGAGCCAGATTCGTTTGGGGTCGGGGGACACCACCCCAAAGACAACACCGCCAGTCGTGCCGGCGCCAAGTCGGCCCCATGGCAAGACCGCCGCAACGGTACTGGACATCCCTATGCCACTGGATCAAAACATGCATATGGCACAGGATCAGAACGACGACGACGACGATACATTTGGCAACGTCGATCAGTACTTTGCCGATCATGGGTACGATGGCGACTTCATGGGGCCTCCTTCTCAAGAACCCAACCCAAAAAAAGACATGTGCGATCTAGCTGGTACCGCGGAGAAGCCAAGTTGCAACAGGCGTCGTCTGGTGTTCAGCTCTCAGGAGACGCCTCCAGCTGCCGACTTCACCGAGCCTCAGATAGGCGAGGTGCGAAATATTATCAGCCCCAACACACTCAAGAAGGCGGTCTGTGAGCAGAACTCGGTCCCATTACAGGAGAAGAAGAAGGCACGCAAAAGAAAGACTAAGAAGGGTGCGAGCCAGCCGGCACCGAGTATGATCCGTGCTCAAGACGGGCCACCTTCACCTAAGGATATCTCGAGGAGGGTGCATGTGGCGGGTAGGGCGATGCTATTGACAAATATGCTCAATGCTGCAACCGGTGCTATGCGGAGTCTGCATGACAGTGTTCTTTCTTTGGAGAAGCGGCGTCTCAGAGAGAAGGATGTGGCATACCCGGTTTTTGCGGCCAAGGTGCCAGAGGGCAAGGGCTTTGTGGATAACTCCATCGGGCGTACGATCGTCCTGCGGTTTGATGACATCCACGCTATGTTGAACCTTCATCCGCTGCACTACACCTTCGTTCGGCTATTTTCGCTGAGTATGGAGATGCGGATCATTCGCGACAAGACCCCGGACATCGTGATAGTCGACCCCTTCTACATGCCAAGATCTTGGGCAGCGCTGGGGACCGGCAAGTTGCGAGTTCTTACCTCGAAGGCATCATTCTGGCAAACCAAGATAAGGATAACTTCCTCGTGCCTTACTTTCCCGAGTAAGTCCTCCCCTCAACCGGCCCGTAACATAAGAATTCTTAGATTTCGATCGTTTTTCTTTTAACATTCCGTGTTTTCTGCAGTGACACACATTGCGCGCTCATCCTCCTAAGCCCCAAATATTCCATGGCCACGTATTTCGACCCGGACCGTCAGTCGAACGTAGACTACACAAATGTCAAGAAGGTTCTTGATGATGTTCTCCCCGGCTACGCCAAATCTGGAGGCACCTTCACCAAGCCTATTCGTAAGTACGGCAAGCACGTGTTCTCCCACAATACGACGTTCTGCTGCGTCAAGCAGCCGCCTGGTGGTCAGAAGGGTGCCTACTACGCCATCCATCACATGCGGGCGATCGTACGGGACCATCATCAACTTCTGCTACCGAGTAAACTCAAAGATTGGGCAAAGAGCGTGTCGGCAATCCAGGACGCGGACCTCCGACAAGAATTCTTTCGCATCCAGTCGGAGTTTGCGGAAATCATCCATCAAGATGTCCTTCGTACCTCGGGGCAGTTCTACCTCAACAATCAACCGTCCAATAGTGACATCGACACAATGCTACAAATGCAGGCTGACAACGACCGTTATTTCATGACTCCCACGATAGATGGCGGCTTCATCCACGCTCCGGTCCCTTGAGTCGAGTCGAAACCAGTGATGCTGTGTCTAGTTCTGAAACATCGATTGGCTCATGTTGTAATTAAACTTTAATGAACTTGTAGTATGTCTCTTTGGTTTTGAGAGTCGTTCAACTTAGATGTAATCGATGCTATTAAGTCTTGCTTTTCTCTTCCGATCGTTCTGTTGCATACTTATATATTGCTTATGTATTGTCTGTGAATTGGTACTAACGTTTCGTTTGGCTAGTGCATAGCGATGCCGTCGTATGTCGTGTACAAGGGTAAGGTTCCCGGAGTCTACGACGACTGGGAGGAGTGTCGGAGACAGGTTCACCGATTCAACGGTAACAGTTACAAAGGGTACACCACTAGGGCCGAGGCCGAATCTAGATACGCCCGCTATCTAGCAGGAGAGGGGAGGGGGCGTTGGAGGAACCGGATGAAGACAAGTTTCATCGTGATGATGCTCATCGTGATGACCACAGCTCTCTTCTATGTGATGGTAGTTTAGATGATCGATATCGACTTGTTATGTGAAGACAAACTCGCTACTCGCGGTCTCGAGACTTGTAATATAATGTTCTATCTTTGTTCGGTCTTTTCAATTCGGAGACTAATATGATGAATTGTATTCGGAGACTAATATGATGAATTGTATTCAAAGACTAATCTTCTATTGTATTCGATGAATCTGTTGTTGATGTGTGCTGTCTATATTTTGTCCAATTATGCATTTTGTAACCTATGCAAAAAAAAGAAAATAAAAAATAAAAAACCTAATATTCATACTAATGGCGCATCACATCACAGTGCGCCATTAGTATGACAAAGTATACTAATGGCGCATCATTAAACAGTGCGCCATTAGTATGCCGAGGTTACTAATGGCGCATCTTGTTGCTGTGCGCCATTAGTATGCCAGAGCACCCGGGTATACATGGCCCCTGGGAGGCATACTAATGGCACACTTCTGTATACACTAATGGCACATCAGACGTGCGCCATTAGTATACCAGATACTAATGGCACACCAATGGTGCGCCATTAGTAAAATATACTAATGGCGTGGCACTAATGGCGCACCACTAATGCGCCATTAATGGCCAAATTAGGTGTGCCATTAGTAGGCCTTTTCCTAGTAGTGAAACATGGAGCACACAACGCACGTACACAAGACGTGCATGCACACACGCTCGGCCGCAGAATGCACGTGAATAACACATGCATGCGCACACACTCGGCTGGATGGAGGCGTGCGCCATCCGCGGCGACGTCCGGTTCGTCGTGCTACGGCGAAGCTCGCACGCAACGGCACATACGCATCTCTTGCAGCACCTCTTTGCCGTCGTTGCTCAACTACTAGTCGGAGATGAAGACGACCGCAGCCTTGGCCTTAGAGCTAGCACCGATTGGAAAAACACGCACGCTGCACGCACACGAGCACATACGGAGTGCCCACGACATGGTGGTGGTGCGTCCCCAGTCGCCTCTACTCCTTCTGCGCATGTTGTCTATCCAGGCGGCTTCATGCTAATGATGATGTGGGTGAGATCTTCTAGGACTCAGATGATGACGAGGAAAATTATGAGACACAAGGTGACGTACACCGTCAAGGTCCACGGTCAAGGGGGTGCTAGCAAGTGCTTAGATGTGCTTAGAGCAAGTACAATAGAGCTGAGTCAGCGGGCTATAAGGAATAAATAGTAGTATATTTCTGCTTAGTTGGAGGAAAGAGAAGAGGAGAGAGAAGGTAAGCAGGCTCTTCGTGAAGAGCCAGCTCTAGCACGTGCTCCTAGGCACTTTGTAGTACATGTTGACTATAAGATGGGCTGTAGGCTTATAGCCAGCAGCTGGCTATACTATTAATGCTCTTTAGATGAGGTGCTAAGTGCATTAAATGGCATAGTAACTCAAGTGTTCAATGCATAGGTGCTTAGTTTATTGGTGCCACATCATATTTTATGCCTACGTGGCAGGCTTAGCAGCTATACCTGGTGGAGCACTGGGAGAGGCCAAGGCTGGTCATAGTGGGGAGTAACTTGTACTGTAACATATTACTATGTTACTCTAAACATCTCTATAAACCGAAAAGGAGCGAGTAGTAACATACACTAGTGTCATATGCAGAGTATGGGAGCACATGATATTTCCCCGTCCGGACCGATCCCAAGTTGACTTCTCACCTTCTTGGCCCAACAAAAACCCCTCCCCCCCTCCCGCGCGCACTTCCCGCCCGGCGCCAGCTGAGCCCGCCGCTCCACATTGATGGCAAGTCAGGGCGACGCGACCTCTCACTGCTTCCGTCATTGAAGTGGCGCGCCGACCGAGGGCACCGCCCGCTGCACGCCCAGCATTTCAGACCACACAGTGGATAGTAACTTTTAGAGCAAGTACTACTATAATTAGATGACACAAGCAAGCTATAAGGATTTAAATATAGTATTTGTGCTTAGTTGAAGGAGAGAGAAGAGGAGAGAGGAGAGAAGCGGATTGTAAACGTGTAGACAGTTGTACTCCAACATACTCTACTTTGTGAGACAAAAGGTGGGACCATTATTAATGATATTGTATTTATAATAAAGGGACTAACGGACGCCTTAATTACTCCGTTTTTTTGAGTCAAACCTTGGTGGGGCTATTATTGACTTTTTTTGAGCTATTATTGACTTGGACGTGGGGCTTGGTGGCCAAAGGCCTACTATTATACCCCGACCTGACATGCTCTACCCTAGCGGCCGCTGTATCATATGGTTTCGCACCGTTCCAGATCTTAGCGCCGCCAGGCAATTCTTCTCTAGCCCTCCTTCCGGCGTGCACTGCGAGAAGGGACAGCAGTCCTCCGAACCCTGCCTTTCGTGATCCTGTACGGGAGAGGGGCGATCCGGTTTTTGGGGAGCACACTCCTGTGACTGCTGCCAGCGATGACTTCCTCAACGACAGCCTTCTTCCCCGACCTCGGTAACCTCTTCATCAACGACATGAGTGACAACATCAACCACATTGGTTCTACTCCCGCTGTACAGTATGTGATTCTGTCCTCCTGGTTTAGTCCGCATCATTACTTTGTTGTTTGCAATTGTCGTCATGATCTATTTACTGTTGACGGAGGCTCCCAAGCGACACCTAACCAATCTAGGAGCCGGGTGGTTTTGGTAATTAATAACAACATATATATCATTGAACTAATAGTTTCTTGAGAATCATTTCAGAAAGTTCAGTGATATGGGTATGGCAAGGACTGAAGAAGTGGACCCCTCAAAATGCTAAGGCAAGCATTGGCAAAAGCTCAAGACTCCATTTTTGGTTTAGTGATCCAAGATCACATTGAGTCTATAGGAAAGCCAATACTATCAAAAGGTAATAGATGGTGTTGATGATGATGAACTCCTTGCTCTTGTGCTTCAAATGATAATCTTCCCAACACTCAACTCTCCTCACTGATTTGGCTGTGGTGGAAGAAAGGATTGAGTGGAAAGCAACTTGGGAAGGCTAGAGATCAAGTTTCATATGGTGGGAG
Organism: Triticum aestivum; assembly: GCF_018294505.1. Lineage (NCBI taxonomy): Eukaryota > Viridiplantae > Streptophyta > Magnoliopsida > Poales > Poaceae > Triticum > Triticum aestivum. The sequence goes on from NC_057807.1 coordinate 528,066,191, forward strand.
TGGAGCTACTTGATCTCAACACAAGGGTAGGTAGTTTTCTTCTCAGAAATGTAAGGTAGGAGTGGTAGTACTTTCTGATGGCTCTCTCCACGAATGAAGAGGGGGTGGAGGGGTATTTATAGCCTCCACACAAAATCCAACCGTTACACACATTTGACCAATCTCGGTCAGACCGAAGTTGACAACTCGGTGAGACCGAAAGTTCAAATCATGTGAACGTTGGGATTTTCGGTGGGACCGAAAATACAAACTCGGTGAGTCCGATTCGTCCAAAGACAAGAGCTTGCCAATCTCGGTGGGACCGACTTCATCATCTCGGTGACACCGATTTGATGACAGAAGGTTACAGAAGCTTGGCAACTCAAGTTTCGGTGAGACCGAGTTCAGAATCGGAAAATCCAAGATTTCTAGGGTTTGGCTATATGGCTGAGGTGGTTCATCTCGGTGTGACTGAGTTTAGGAAATCGGTGGGACCGAGATTACTTATGAGTGTATTATGGAAGTGAGAGTTGCTGATAGTTTAGGAGATGTATCACTAAGCACTTTGAGAAACCAGATCATTATCATAACCTCATCCCCTTTTAATAGTATTGGCTTTCCTATAGACTCAATGTGATCTTGGATCACTAAACCAAAAATGGAGTCTTGAGCTTTTGCCAATGCTTGCCTTAGCATTTTGAGGGGTCCACTTCTTCAGTCCTTGCCATACCCATATCACTGAACTTTCTGAAATGATTCTCAAGAAACTATTAGTTCAATGATATATATGTTGTTATTAATTACCAAAACCACCCGGGGATTAGTTGCACTTTCAATCTCCCCCTTTTTGGTAATTGATGACAACATATAGATCAAAGCTTCAACAAAGGATATAATCAATGAATAATATCGTCGCTTTGAGAAGTATGTGATAAGCAAGAGCTCCCCCTAAATTTGTGCATTATTTAAGATTTGCGTTTGAATGCAAATGCACAATCGATTAGGATCATGGGTCACTCTTCCATGTCACATACATCTTGGTGGAGCGCACAAAATGATAAGAATGAATAGCATGCACCCAATCACCAAGACATGAGTAAATGGTCATACAAGATAGGAATAGCATATGATAAGCATTAAGCACACATTAAGGCATAGTACGACCAAGCACTCACCAAACGTAGTATCAAACACACAGAATGACACGAAAACCAAAAGTATCTCAAAAAGACCGCAAATGAACGAAAGAGCAAAAGCGCAAAAACAACAGCACTCTCTCTCTCGAAGTCCTATGATCTATAGAATTTCTCCCCCTTTGGCAACAAGTTACCAAAAAGTTTGAAAAGTATAGAGCTAAACGTCACTAGGGACTCTGCTGGCGGCTCCTGTCTGGGTTGATGTTGGAGTTGAGATGGCTGCATCGGCGAAGACTTCTGCTGATGTCTGTGGAGCTGGAGGAGTGGTCACTGGAGCTGGAGCTGGAGCAACTGATGGAGCTGTGGGAGGTGCTGAGGCTGTAGTCCTGGTGTCTGTCACTGGAATAGTAGCTGATCGGGGTCCTGTGGGAACCTGAGCAGTCTGTTCATAAGCATCCTGGACTAGGTCATCCTGCATCTCACGCATGAGCTCTTCCTTCTCCCTCTTTGCTTCCTCGATATCTGCCTCAAGCTTGTTGACAGTTACTTGCACTTCAGTCAGCTTCACATCCAGAGCATGGATCTTGTCTTCAACAATCCTCTCAAGGCTCTCCTGAGACTGTACAATGCTGGCCAGGCGTTGTTCAATCCTTTGGGTAGCTTCAAGGAGCTGCTCTCCAACACTCTTTGGTTTAGCTGCTGCTGCTGCTGCTTCCTTCTCAGCTTTGGCTTTCTTGGCAGCTTCAATCTTTGCTTGACCTTCAACAGAAGTTGGATCCTCCTCATCCATCACAACATCATTGTCTTCATGCTCAGGCTGCAGTGGTAGGTGTTCTCTATCCAACAAGAATGTGCCCGTGCCAAACTTGGCATTGATAAGCATCTGAATATGCGGGGCAAATCCACACGACCTTTTCTGGTCAGCTGCAGTCCTCTTAATAGTCTCAACTATCAAGTCCATCACCTTGAAAGGTGCCTTCTCATCAAGTATATGCAGCATGTTGATAGAGTACCCTCTGATCATGCGATGATCTCCAGACTTGGGCATCAAGGTATGCCTCAGAATAGTGTTTGTGGTAGGTAGACCTGCCTGGAGATAATACACTGAGCCAAGCTTCCAGATTGCTAAATCCTTAGCTGGAACCTCCTTGTACATATTCTTCATAGATTCATGGTTCTTCTTGGGAATGCCATAGACATCAACATCATCCTCTCTCTGCACTGGAGCATTCAGCAGTTCTGCCCATTCTTCTACAGTTGAAGAGAATCTTTGGCCTTCAGTCATCCATGTGATCTTTCCATCTGGATAGAAATGAGTTGTGGCATAGAATTGCATAATCATTTCATCATTCCAACTTGTCAGCTTTTGACCTACGAAGTCTGCAACACCACATGCAGTGAAGCTCTCATGCACATGTGGAAAGAAGTCTCTGTGCTCTTCACTGTCAATGTATTTCCAATCAACATATCTGGTGTCTGCCGCTATGGGCTTCTTGTCCATCAGCACAGTCTCATAGAAGTCCTGCTGCTCTCTGGTGTGAAATCTGGGATCAACAGCAGTTCTTCTCCTCACAGCATATGGATCAGCTTGTCTCCATAGCCTGAGACCTTTATCTTTCCTTTCCTTCATGTTTTCAGCTTGAGGATGAGCATCATTGTGAAGTGGCAGTTTTGGACGAAGTTTCTGCAAAACTGGTGCCTCATCATCTGACACAGCTGGTGGCACATCATCTTTCTTCTTTTCAGATGCAGGGATGTTCCTGACTGTCTTCTTTGGCTTGGCAGCAGGCTTTGCTGGAGCTGCCTTGACTGGAGCAGATGGCTTGGACTTTGAAGTGGCTCCAGCCCTGATGGCATCACCCATGAGCTTAGGCTTCTGAGGAGGCCGGGGTGCTTCCTCATCCTCATCTTCCTCTGCTGCATCTGCATGAGGATCAATATACATATCTGCTCTAGCTCCTGACACATACACTATCCTCTTTCTCTTGGAAGTTTTCTTCACTTTGCTTGCAGTTGCCTCTCCCAAATTCAGCTTCTTAGCAACAGTTGACTGCTTGACTTTGCTGGTGCCCTTCTTAGTTTGTTGACCTTGTTGCTCTTTGGCAACAACCTTCCTTTTGGGCTTTGAGGTCACTTCTTCCTCAAAAACAAAATCTGAATCTTCATCATCTGAATTTCTCTTCTTTCTAGCTCTGGTGGCTGCAGGAGGCAAACCACTTGGTGTACTCCTCTCACCATCATCAGATGAGCTGCTAGGATCAGGACTAGTGCCTGCCTCTGGAATATCTACAATAGGTGACTCAGACCTGTTCTGGCTGTCACTGGCATCTGACATGGCTGACAACCTGTGAATAGATAAGGTGTAGGCAGAGTAGAAGAGTTATCACAAACTGCAGAAGATTTTGCAAACAAATGAGTTCAAATTTCAGTTTTAGGTTTTCACAGAAGACATTTCGGTCAGACCGAGTTTAAAATTCGGTGAATCCGAAGTGTTCAAACAGAAGCATTCACACCACTTTCGGTTGGACCGAAGTGGGTTTCGGTCCTGCCGAAAACACTAGGGTTTCACTAAATCCTCATTTCGGTCACACCGATTTGCACAACTCGGTTGGACCGAAAGGTGCAGTGCAATGGCCAGAGGCCAAATCGGTCATACCGAGAATGTAAAATCGGTCTCACCGAGATGTGTTCGGCGGAAACCTAACCCTAAAACTTTTACTCGAATTTCGTTCAAAGGAACTAATCTTGTGTTCAGGAAGATTTCAATCGTGGAAAGATTACAGGCAAACCAAACGTGCATTGAATCGGAGATGAGAGCACGAGTGGGATCGAAACTCACCCTAACTTGGTGGAGTTCCTCTACGGCGGCAACGGCGCGGAGAGAATGTCCGTTGACGGCAACGGAGACCTGCGGCGAGGGCGCACAGGCGACGATGGAGACGATCCGGAGACCAGGCGACGGCAGCAAGGGGTGTGGGGGCGAAGCGTTTTGAAGTAGAAATCAACGCGCGGCCCTCGGAGTATATATACCCCTTTGCTGTCGGTGGGACCGAGTTGTAAAACTCTGTGGCACCGAGATGGATAACTGCAGGGCAGTTATGCACTTCGGTCACGCCGAAATTCGCAACTCGGTTTCACCGAGGTGAAAACCTAGATCAATCCAAATGCTTTCGGTTTGACCGAGTTTGAGTGGGTTGGTCTGACCGAAATCACTTAGAAGGTTTTGGAAGTTAGCCCTTGACGGATCGGTGGCTCCGAGTGCTCCTCACTCGGAGGGTCCGAAAATGACTTGTTCAAAGTTTGTGATGTAAGCATGAATAGAATTTGAGACAAGAAAGCATAGATAGCTAGGGGAGGTACTTAGGCATTCTTGTCCATCCATTTGGTCAGAAAAATCAAAAAGACCAAAGCAACAAATGGATGTACTCGAATGGATTAAATCATGCATCCAACATGCTCACACAATAAGATAGCAAATGAAATATGTGTCAAACATGCACAATCAAAACTCTAGCTACTATCACACAATTTGTCGATGACTAGATCATCTATATATGAGTATATTGACTTAGGAGTCAAATGAGAACATTTGATCATAGGTCATACTCACCATTTAAGCACAAGTGGGGTTACCACTTTTACATAAAGCATTGATGTGTTCACATCATTTGAAGATGCTTTAGCTCAATTCTTTAGAGCAAAGCTCCCCCTAGATGTGAGAACCCCTTTTAAAGGGTCAAACTAACCTTGGGTTGTCGTAGAAGACTTCATGTAGATGTTGAAGATGTGGATGCTCAATGTTGATGAAGATCATCAAGAGTTGGGAGCAATCCTTTGGATTCGGGCACTTTCAATACCTACATGGGTTAGTCCCACAAGGAACAAACAAGGATATCCATGGACATAGATTGAAGTACACAATGGATGATGTCCATGAGAGCTATGATTACCTTGTCCCTTGACTTACCAACAAGAGGGTTTGTGACTCCATGAACTAGTGCAAGATGTGGAAGTTGATTGCACAAGTTCTTGCCAAAATGAATGTGAGTGAAGTATGTTGGCGGAGTCACCCTCAAGAACTCTCTAGTTCTTCTTCTTCGGGATCCACATCATCTTGATGGAAATCCTTGGGGTTGTAGTTGAGCTTGACGAAGTAGAACTTGACGTTTCCTTGGGAACCCACTTGACCATGGCTTTAGGTGCTTCAATAAATGCATCAATCTCCTCTTGAAGCTTGTCCTTGCCTTCCCAAGTTGCTTTCCACTCAATCCTTTCTTCCACCACAGTCAAATCAGTGAGGAGAGTTGAGTGTTGGGGAGATTATCATTTGAAGCACAAGAGCAAGGAGTTCATCATCATCAACACCATCTATTACCTTTTGGAGGGTGGTGCCTCCTAGATTGGTTAGGTGTCACTTGGGAGCCTCCGTCGAGATGTGGAGTTGAACCAAGAAGTTTGTAATGGCAAGGAGATCGCCTACTTCGTGAAGATCTACCCCGAGTAAGGCTAGTCCTCCGTGGGCGTAGGCCATGATGGCATAGACAAGGTTGCTTCTTCGTGGACCCTTCGTGGGTGGAGCCCTACGTGGACTCTCGCAGCCGTTACCCTCCGTGGGTTGAAGTCTCCATCAACGTGGATTGACGATAGCACCACCTATCGGAACCACGAGAAAAAATCTCCGTGTCTCCAAATTGCGTTTGCTCTTCTCCACCTCTCTTTACTACATGTGCAATTTACTTTCTGCTGCCTATACTCTAGAATTGCATGTGTAGGGTGATACTTGACTTGACCATCATTGTGAACTTGCCAAAAACTTGTCTTTATCAAAAGGCTGAATTTTTATATTGTCAAGTAGTCTAATCACCCCCCTCTAGACATACTTTCGAAACTACAAGTGGTATCAGAGCTTTGGTCTCCATTGTATTGGTTTCCATTGCATTGGACTCCATAAGCTTGGTTTCACAACCTAGGAGAGTATGGCGTCTAGTGAGGGTAATTTTCGTAGAGGTCCTTACTTTGATGGTTCAAACTTTGCTAGTTGGAAGCATAAAATGAAAATGCATATTCTTGGCCATAACCCAGCCGCATGGGGCATTATTTGTGTTGGTTTGCAAGGTGAGTTCTTCGAGGAAGGAAAAGTTCCGGATCGCGAAGCTACAACGGATGAATTGCGGATGTTGCAAAACACTGCTCAAGCTTGTGACATTCTATTCAATGCTTTGTGTCCCGAGGAGTTCAACAAAATCAGCCGTCTTGAGAATGCAAAAGAGATTTGGGATACTTTGGTCGAAATGCACGAAGGTACCGAGTCTGTGAAGGAATCAAAGCTAGATGTTCTTCAAGGTCAACTTGACAAGTTCAAGATGAAGGAAGGTGAAGGAGTCGCTGAAATGTACTCTAGGCTTGCTCTCATCACAAATGAGATTGCCGGCTTAGGAAGCGAAGAAATGACCGACCGATTCATTATCAAGAAGATTCTCAGAGCTTTGGATGGAAAGTATGACACCGTGTGCACTTTGATCCAAATGATGCCAAACTACAAGAATCTCAAGCCAACCGAAGTCATTGGAAGAATTGTTGCTCATGAGATGACACTTAAAGATAAGGAAGAGCTTCACAACAAGTCAAGTGGTGCTTACAAAGCTATAAGTGATGCTCCCACAACCTCAAGTGACAAGCTAGTTTCCAATGAAGAGATAAGCCTAATGGTGAAGAACTTCAACAAATTCTACAAGAGTAGAAGCAAAGAGAGAAGCTCAAAGTCTAGATCATATGATGAAAACAGATCTTCTAGTCGTGATCGAAACTGCTACAATTGTGGAAGACCCGGACACTACTCAAATGAGTGTTCGGCTCCCCACAAGAGAAGAGAAGAATCTCCAAGAAGAAGAAGCTCAAGAGAAGAGTCACCTTGAAAAGAGAGAAGGGGTAGAGATGATCGTTATGAACGAAGACCCTCTCGGAGAAGCAAGGATTCGGAGAAGAAAGACAAGTCATCAAGGAGCTACACAAGAAGAAAACATCAAGCTCATGTAGGTGAATGGGTCTCCGGCTCCGACTCCGACAGTCATTCCGAAAGAAGCTATCACTCCAACTCCGACTACAGTCAAGATGAAGGTGTTGCCGGTCTTGCTCTCGTGTCCTCCAACTCCAACTCCTATGACTTATTTGATTCACCAAATGAGGGAATTGGAAGATGCTTCATGGCTAAAGGCCCCAAGGTATCACACCCTGAATTCATTGACTTTGATAGTGATGAGGATGACTTGCTTGGTGAAGATGAGCTTTTACATGAAAAATCTAGTGAGCCTAGTAATGATGAACATGCTAGTAGTCTTTACAGTCGAGAAGAGTCGAATGACAATGCTATGAAGGAGATTGAGCATCTAACTAAAGAACTAAACACTCTTAAGTTAGCTCATGAAACAACTCAAGAAGATCATAGAGAGCTCCTAAGATCTCATGAGAAGCTACGCTTCGAGAAGCTCAATCTAGAGCAAGAACATGAGTTCCTAAAAGCAATCAATGACGATCTTCGAAAGAAGAGTTCTTCATATCTTGCCAAACGACTTCTCTTTTCTAATTTCTTGCCACCTATTAAAACTAAGCATGACAAGCATAAGAAAAATTCTTCATCTAGAAGCAACAATATTGGTTCTAGTAGTTCTCTTGATTCCACTAACAATGTTTCAAGACAAGTTACACTTGAGCAAGAAAATAGTTTATTGAAAGGGATTATAGAGAAAGGTGTCTACAAGAGCCTTGCCGGAAGCAAGAACTTTGAGGAAATTGTTCGCAAGCAAGGAAGGCACCGGAAGAATCACGGAATTGGTTTTGAGCGAAAGTTCAACGCCGAGGGTGTTGAATGGGAAGAAGGTCAATATCCCACTCCAAAGTTTGTTTCTCAAAAGGAGAAGTACGATCCTACTTCTTCCAATGTGGAACAAGCTCAAGATGATCTTCCACCACAAGACCACAAGCTAAAAGGCAAGGACTGAAGAAGTGGACCCCTCAAAATGCTAAGGCAAGCATTGGCAAAAGCTCAAGACTCCATTTTTGGTTTAGTGATCCAAGATCACATTGAGTCTATAGGAAAGCCAATACTATTAAAAGGGGATGAGGTTATGATAATGATCTGGTTGCTCAAAGTGCTTAGTGATACATCTCCTAAACTATCAGCAACTCTCACTTCCATAATACACTCATAAGTAATCTCGGTCCCACCGATTTCCTAAACTCAGTCACACCGAGATGAACCACCTCAGCCATATAGCCAAACCCTAGAAATCTCGGATTTTCCGATTCTGAACTCGGTCTCACCGAAACTTGAGTTGCCAAGCTTCTGTAACCTTCTGTCATCAAATCGGTGTCACCAAGATGATGAAGTCGGTCCCACCGAGATTGGCAAGCTCTTGTCTTTGGACGAATCGGACTCACCGAGTTTGTATTTTCGGTCCCACCGAAAATCCCAACGTTCACATGATTTGAACTTTCGGTCTCACCGAGTTGTCAACTTCGGTCTGACCGAGATTGGTCAAATGTGTGTAACGGTTGGATTTTGTGTGGAGGCTATAAATACCCCTCCACCCCCTCTTCATTCGTGGAGAGAGCCATCAGAAAGTACTACCACTCCTACCTTACATTTCTGAGAAGAAAACTACCTACCCTTGTGTTGAGATCAAGTAGCTCCACTCCCACCATATGAAGCTTGATCTCTAGCCTTCCCAAGTTGCTTTCCACTCAATCCTTTCTTCCACCACAGTCAAATCAGTGAGGAGAGTTGAGTGTTGGGGAGATTATCATTTGAAGCACAAGAGCAAGGAGTTCATCATCATCAACACCATCTATTACCTTTTGGAGGGTGGTGCCTCCTAGATTGGTTAGGTGTCACTTGGGAGCCTCCGTCGAGATGTGGAGTTGAACCAAGAAGTTTGTAAGGGCAAGGAGATCGCCTACTTCGTGAAGATGTACCCCGAGTAAGGCTAGTCCTCCGTGGGCATAGGCCATGATGGCATAGACAAGGTTGCTTCTTCATGGACCCTTCGTGGGTGGAGCCCTCCGTGGACTCTCGCAGCCGTTACCCTCCGTGGGTTGAAGTCTCCATCAACGTGGATTGACGATAGCACCACCTATCGGAACCACGAGAAAAAATCTCCGTGTCTCCAAATTGCGTTTGCTCTTCTCCACCTCTCTTTACTACATGTGCAATTTACTTTCCGCTGCCTATACTCTAGAATTGCATGTATAGGGTGATACTTGACTTGACCATCATTGTGAACTTGCCAAAAACTTGTCTTTATCAAAAGGCTGAATTTTTATATTGTCAAGTAGTCTAATCACCCCCCCTCTAGACATACTTTCGATCCTACAGTAATCATATGCTACATTTTTCATTTATGCGCATAAGTTTCATATCATCTTGGAGTACACTTTGGGTACTAATATTATGTTATATGCTCAATGAAGAGTTTGTCCATTGATAGCCTATCAATGCTGCTGGATTCTGTCAAGATCATATATATCAGAATGTATAGTTTTGAACTGGACATAATTATTGGCTTGCTGCGATGCTTTCGATCTCTGGAGAATTTATACATAGAGGTGATGATTTCATGCACATTGAAAGCCCGCATATATTGTACTAGAATTAACTGTTCAGCTGTCGTTCTTTCGACATACTCTTTTTTCAGACCTTAACTGTTTTCAATCTTCATGTCTATGTTGTGGCCGGGACGAGCACCTATGGGGCAGGGGGGTCCCTTCTGGTCCGGCAGGGGGGCGAGGGCCGCGCGAAGAGCAGATCGAGGTCACACACGCGGGGGATTTTACCCAGCTTCGGAGCTCTCCGGAGAGATAATACTCTTACTGCTGCCTTGTGCTTGTATTTGTTCTTTGCTTGAGAATGTGGTTATGCTGTGGTGTCGAATCTACAGCCTTCGGAACCCTAGTGTGGAAAAGTTCCGAACCCGAAACTCTTCTACGAGGGCATGGGCCTCCCTTTTATAGTCGAAGGGGGTCACCAACAGGTGGTAGTGTAGAAAGAGGGGTAGAAAGGTAAAAACACAGGTTGGTACAACAGTGTCCAACAGTGTCCCCTACCTAACTCTGACGGCAGGGGACAAGGGCATTTAATGCCCGTCCGGTCGCCCCAACAGTGCAAGGAAATGACCGTTAGGGGCGCCACCGTTCGCCACGATGGCCTCCTTGTCAGCTCCGCTTGCCACCTCGCACCGCATGGCTGTACAGCGCCTCGCCACGTGCTCCTGGGATGGCCCTGGGGTGACATGTCGTTGGATGCGCTGGAGCTTGGGTGCAGGGTGGCAGTCTTGCCGCGGCAAGCGCCTTGCCACGGCCCTTCTCTTGTTGCGCCGGCAAGCTTGCCGGTCGCAGGGCCTTGCCGGGACGCGCGGGGCGTCGCGGCAAGCCTTCTGGAAGCGCCATGGCTGGCCTTCCCGGCAAGCTCCTCTAGCCGGGGCCTTGTTCTTCCCGGCAAGCTCCTCTTGCCGGGGCTTTTGTCTACTTGGTCGACACTTTGTTCTTGAATGGCAGTAAGTGGAAATGACGGAGGGTCTTGGCGGGCGCCCGGTGAGCCTTGCCGCGGGGTGCTGCGACTGCCCGTGCACAAGTTCGGGGTACTAAGGTACCCCTACTTTAGTACACCGACAGGAGCCCCCGGGCCTGGGCCAAACACGGTGCCGAGCGCTGTTGGGCCAGGTTCAAAACAGTGCACGGGCATACGCGGCCTGGGTCCAAGCCGAATCCGCTCTGAATCCACCGCACCATCCCATAACGGCCCGCGTCAATCGCGGCGTCGTGGGAGGCGTGGGTGGTGTGCGCGATTTTCGAGGCGCCCACCCCCGTGATCTCGGGGCAGGGTGAGGTTACTTCATCTGTCGCCCCGGCTTCGCCTCCCCGCCACGCGGCTCCCATGCGCGTGGGGTTGTGGGCGGTGAAGGTGGGAAACCGAGCCGTCACGGGCGGAGGTGGTGGGTCGGCCCCGTTCCTCTGCTCTCCCCGTGCTCCGATTGGCTGAGCGGGGCGGCCGAGCCCCCACCTCGCTCCTTAAAAAGGGGTGGAAGGGGAGTGCAAAAATCCCGCACTTCCTCATCTTCTCCTTTCTTCAACTCCTGCTACCCTTCCTCTCATCCGCCATGGAGGAAGGGAACCCTGGTCCTTCATCGGTGGCGGCGAGGGTCGCCACCAGGCAGCGCGCCTCTCCCTATCCCATGCCGGTGGCGGCGGAGCCAGCCACGAGGGGAAGAGGGAGGGGGCGAGGTCGTGGACGAGGTCGAGGACATGGTCGGAGCGCTCGGGGAAGAGGCGGCCGGGGCGGTGCGCCACCCCCGCCTCCGCCGGTCAACTCCTCTCCTCGAGGCGGTCCACACCGGGGACGATCCTTGGGAGTTCTTCGTCAAGCTGCGCCGGGCACCTCGTCGTCGCCTCCGGCTTCTGGCTCCGTTTGCGAGCGCGATGGAGCCGGACCCGCCCGAGATGCTGGAATTGCGCATGAGGGGCTGTGGGATCAGCGGCACGTGAGTTAGTGTCGTATCCCCAGCCCCCGGCGTGATGTATTTTGATCGAGGGTGGAAGACGTTCGCCCGCATCCACAGCTTGACGGCGGGGTTCACCCTCCATTTTAGTTAATGGAGGGCGACCTTCTCACCGTCAAGGTCTTCGGGGACTCCGGCACCCGGGCGAGATGCTGCGTGGACAGCTCCTCCGATAGCGAAGGCTCCCCCTCGAGCGAGAGTAATGAGGAGGAGAGCGACAATGACGACGAGGGCGGTGGGTTCGACTAGGCGTCGGCCGTCGCCTCGCGAGCCACCAGCGACCCCATCATCCGGGTCGCAGGCCTTCTGAACTCCCCGGGGCCGTCTCCTTGGGCGGCTGGCGTAGGGAGGTTGCGGAAGAGGAAGAGGGGTGGCGGCAAGGCCGTCAAGTCGGAGTACGAGGGTGTGGCGCCCTCGACAGCGTGCTGACGTCCTGCCGCCCCGTCTTCGAGCTCTGCTTCCGGCGCCTCCGCCTCCGCCAAGCCCCTGGCCGGCCCCCGGGATGTTCTCTTGGTGTCTTCTGGCACCCGTAGCTCACCTAGGCGCCCCTTTTGCCCTTCCCGGGATGTTCTCTTGGACTCGAAAACAAATCAAGGGCGCAACTTAGCCGCGATTCGGCTCCTCTGCGCACGGGTTTTTCATTCAAGGCACGCTCGTTCAAGGACGCGGCTTCGCATTCCCCAGTCCATAAGAGGATGCATGATGAGGGATGAAAAACTTATCTGGTATCGCAGCCCCCGGCAACTCTGGCTTGCCGGGGGTGAATCTTGATACTCGCAGCCCCCGGCAACGCTGGCTCACCGGGACCCAGGTGCCGGCGCTCCTTTCATCTTGCCGCTGACGTCACAGCCCCCGGGGGCCCTGGCTTGCTGCGAAGGAATCTTGGTACTCGCAGTGTCACATCCCTAACTTCTGGTAATGCTCTAGGCTAGCTTCATGTGTGCATCATGTCTATATTTTTGAAACTTGAATTGAGGAATATTGGAAGCCTCAAAACCCTAAATAAAAGAGGGGCAAAAACCCTAGAAATCTCATTCATTGCTCCAAAAGGCTCTTCTTAAATGTTTGATAATTTTTGGTAAGGGTTCTGGTCCCAACCAAAATATTGAACATTTTTGAGGAATTATTTTTTGGGATTTTGGATTTAATTCATTAGCTATTTGAATTTGAATTATATTCATATAATTAGAATATAATTTCAAATACCCCCTGAAATATTTTATAAGCTTTTGGAAAAGTCCATCTAGCAATATAAAATATTCAGAGGAGCTTTGGCATTGTTTGAATTATTATTTTTAATTCAAAACAATGGCAAAAGAATTAAATAAAAGAAAAACAGAACTGAAATAGAAATAAAACAGAGCAGAAGAATTACCTGGCCTTACCGTGCAGCCCACCAGAGCCTGGCCCAGCTCCATCTGGCCGGCCCAGCCGGCCCAGCCCACCTCCCTCCCTTGTCCTCTTCCTCCTCTGCCAGGAGGACGAACAGAGGCGAGGCGTGGCGCGCGCCGACGCTGCCTCGGCCACCTCCTGCTTACCTGCTCGCCGCTGGAGGCACCCGAGGGAGCCACGCACTCCCCCCCTCGTTCCCCACGACCTCTCTCACTCTCCCGTAGCTCTCCCTCGCTCCTCCCTTCCCTCTGCTCTCTCTCCCTCACGCGATCGAATGGAGGCCGTCGCCGCCGACCAGCGCTCGCGCGGCCACAGCCACCGTCTCGTCTCCCCGACGCCTCCCAGAGCTTCGCCGGTCCTCCCTCGTCCTCCTCGTCGTCTCACGCGACCAGAAGAGCCCCGGAACGCCACCCCCGACGTTTTCCCCCTCACCGGCCGCCGAGGATCTTCTCCGTCGATTCGGCCACTCCGGCGCGCCCCCGAGCCCACTAACCCTCCCTGCAGCTCCGCGGTGAGCCCTCGACCCGATTCCCCCTCTCCCCGTGCCCCACCTCCCTCTCTAGCTAGCCCCACCACCTTGCCCGAGAATCCCTCGCTGCCGGCCATGGCGCCGTCGCGGCCACAGCCGTCACCGCTTGCTTATGAGACCGCCAACGCGCTCAGCGCATCCGAAGGAGCTCAAATCACCCAACTGCTGCTCCTCCCCTGCTCTGTGGCATAGTTCCCGTCGATAGCCGAACTCCGGCGGCCGCAAAAGAGCTCGCCGCCGTTAACTCTGGCCACCCCAGCACCAAACACCGCCACCGTTGGATGCGCCACATCGCCAGCTACTCGTAGCACCCACCCGCGCATCAAACCGTGGCCGGAGCAGCGTTTCCGACGCCCTCCGCCGTTGCTGGCGTCGCCGGCGACAAGCCGCGGGTCAACTCCGGTGGGTTTGACCCGGGGTTTGACCCCCTGACGTGTGGGCCCAGGCGCCTGCTAGATTAGTGTTAGATTAGTTAGCGCTAATTAACCTAACTAATTAGATAGGCCACTGACATGCGGGCCCCGCCCGGCTAACTAAGTTAGTTAGGGCTAACTAACCTGGTTAGTTGACTGGGTCACTGACCAGTGGACCCCACCGGTCAGGTTTGACCTGGTCGACGCCTTTGACCTGCTGACGTCACCAATACGTCATGCTGACGCAGTATTTGTTCTGGAATTAAAATAAATCTTAAATGATTTAATAATTTCAGAAAATAGCTAAAACTTCTATAAATCATAGAAAATTAACCGTAACTCCAAATTAAACAAATTATATATGAAAAATTATCAGAAAAATTCGAGGAATCCATCTGTACCATTTTCATGCATGTTAGAACAACTTATAACTACTGTTTAGGGCAAATGAAGTGAATGACATTTAATTAATCACATATGGAGTTTGAATTTGAATTTTGGATTCAAACCAACTTCATTTAATCTGGTTTTAGGTGCCTTAGCCCAAAACACATTCATTTTGCCATGTCATGAGCATGCATCATATTGTGCGTTGCATTGATTGTGTTCCCTTCTGTGTTGCCGGTATTTGTCCCCTCTCGATAGACGCGATACCGATGATGTGATCGTTGACACTGATGAAGACTCAATGTTATCTTCAGAAGTGCCAGGCAAGCAAAACCCCCTTGTTCATTCCGATAAAATCCCACTCTCTCGCTCCTGCTCTCTTTTACTGCATTAGGACAACAACGATTCATCTGTTACTTGTTGCGGTAGCTGAACCCCTTTATCCTCTGCATGACCTGTCATTCCACAGTAAATAGATGAAACCCACTAGCATGAGTAGGAGTTGTTTGAGCCCTGTTGTGCCTACTCATTCATGTTTGTTTGTCATGCCTGCTACTGCTTAGAGTTGAGTCAGGTCTGATTCATCGGGGATGAATCAGAGGTGTGTGAACATGTCCTACTGTGTGTGAGCTAAGTGTGTGAACACGATTTGGTAAAGGTAGCGGTGAGAGGTCATGTAGGAGTACATGGTGGGTTGTCTCATTGCAGCCGTCCTCAGGAACTGAGTTCTGTGTTTGTGATCCATGATTCAGCTACTACCACGCATTGGGCCCGAAACCAATGGACCCTCTCGGCTTCTTAATCACCCTTGTCCTCTGTCCAGGAGTTGCAAGTAGTTTCTGGTGTTTGTAGTATGCTGGAGGCCGTGCGCAGCGCTGACCGTAGGGGTGGGCTGTGATGCGGTAGGCACGTGGCCGGGTATACCGGGCGCCCGTTTGGTGTCTCGGGAACCCTGTTCACATCGTTTGGGGCTGTGAGCGAAACTCCGGCCGGATCTCCTCATGGATGGAACCCGAATAGGCGATAAACCTGGACTAGAGACTTGAGTGTTTAGGCAGGCCGTGGCCGACACCCACGTTGGGCTTCCGCTTGAAGGTTGCCGAGTACATGTCGTGTAAACGGCGGTAAGTGGTGAGAGCGTGTGTGAAGAAGTACACCCCTGCAGGGTTAACATCATCTATTCGAATAGCCGTGTCCGCGGAAAAGGACTTCTGGGTTGCTAATATCAGTTCATAGACAAGTGAAAGTGGATACTCTAAAATACGCAAGATAAGCGTGAGTGCTATGGATGGCGTTCTCGTAGGGAGACGGGAGCGGATCCATAGTGGTGTATTAATATGGTGAATATGTGGACTCGTGTGCGCCACCTCAAAAGTTACATTGCAGTCGTAGTTCAGGATAGCCACCGAGTCAAAGCTGGCTTGCTGCAGTTAAACCCCACCATCCCCTTGTTGAAAATGATGCATATGTAGTTAGTTTTGATGTAAGTCTTGCTGGGTACATTTGTACTCACGTTTTCCTATTTTATGTTTTGCAGAGAGACTTCAGTCTCACTAGTAGTTCCATGTGGACTTCGACGTTTAGCTTGTTACCTCAGCTACGATCTTGTGCCTCAGCAGGATTTGGTAGATAGTCAGTCTTCTCAGCCTTTTTCATTTATAGATGTCTGTACTCAGACATGATAGCTTCCGCTTGTGTTTTTGACTTGTATGCTCTGAGTGTTGGGTCATGAGACCCATGTTTGTAATATCTCGCTCCTCGGAGCCTATTGAATAAAATACTGGAGTCGTAGAGTCATTTTGTGATGCCATGTTGTATTGCACATATCGAGCATATTGTGTGTATGTTATTGAAATGCTTGGTATGTGTGGGATCTGACTATCTACTTGTTTATCTTTAGTAGCCTCTCTTACCGGGAAATGTCTCCTAGTGTTTCCACCGAGCCATGGTAGCTTGCTACTGCTTCGGAACACTTAGGCTGGCCGGCATGTGTCCTTCTTCGTTCCTGTGTCTGTCCCTTCGGGGAAATGTCACGCTTTGAGTACCGCAGTCCTGTTAGCCCGCTACAGCCCGGTTTACCGGAGTCCTGCTAGCCCAGTGCTACAGCCCGGACCCATTTGCTGAAGACCGACACGTTCGATGCTGGGTCATGGATGCCTGTCCCTGTAAGTCTGTGCCACTTTGGGTTTACGACTAGCCATGTCAGCCCGGGCTCCTTATCATATGGATGCTAGCGACACTGTCATATACGTGTGCCAAAAGGCGCAAACGGTCCCGGGCTAAGGTAAGGCGACACCCGTGGGAATACCGTGCGTGAGGCCGCAAAGTGATATGAGGTGTTACCTGCTAGATCGATGTGGCATTGAGTCGGGGTCCTGACAGCGTTGGTATCAGAGCTTGACTGCCTGTAGGATTACCAAGCCAAACTGGTCGAAGTTGAGTCTAGAAATTCTTTAGTTATATAAGGGAATTGATTGTGGGATGGAACGTAAGGCTCTTTTTACTCCTTATACCTCATGGCCTTCTGATCTGAGTCATCATCTTCTCTTCTACGGGGATTAAGAACTAGGTTATCTCTTCTTTCCATCAGGATCACGTGTTACTAATCCGTAGACTTATAAGATTTTTGGATTAAGCCTCAGTTCATTTCTACCTCTGTATGTTAATTATTGATCTCGAAACCTTGATATTGTGCTTCTGAGTGGTTATGCCACCATTTTTGTGATTGTCTCAAATCTTTTTGAGCATTTACAGCCGTTATGCTGTCCGAGTCATCCCAGGTTTCTAAGTAGTCTGATGCATTTGCAAATCCTTTCTTCCCGTTTCAATGTTCCCATGGGCCAGATTAACCACACTAATCAGTGAGTTGAGGTACTCTGTTACCTTGACATATATGTTGGAGATATTATTATGACCCTAGGTGTCTTAGGGGATCATCTAGTAATTTAGCCATGATTTGTGTTCCCAGTGTGATGATTCTGGCTTTTATTCTCGAAAGCATCCCGTGATGCTACTTAGTAATAGGTATTCTGTTTCTGGGTTTTGAACCCGAGATTCACTCTACTTACTTCATGTTGATAGTGTTTGCTAGTTCCTTCAGGATATTAGTAACTTTGCGATAGTCCTCGAGGTCCATGGTATATCGTTCTTCCAAATACCATGAACCATTATGGCAGAAGTTTATTGGATCAAAAGATCACAATTAGAGTACTCTTGAGGAGTTCTCCATTCATAAATCGTGACTCTGCCAGTTCTACCTTTCTGCATGGGTTATCCGGAAGAAATATGTTGAACTTGGTTCGACATACTAATCTATGCATCCACAACTCAGAAAATTATATGTTCCTTTGAGTTGTTCTCCTTAGTTGCATTCTGACCCTCGTCTACCAATTGATAGTCAAGAGTATGCGTGCGTTCGTTTATCGATGCCTATTACTCTTGTGGTCCGTCAAGCCATTCTGTCCTGAATGACTTGGAGAAACAAACTCCAGTACCTCTTCCATATCCAGGATTGGGTCAAAGAAGTTGTGCTCTGCAGATCAAATTGCTAACCCAGCTTTTGCTCTGTTCTACCTTGGAGTATTACATATTTTATATCGAGATTGTTATAAGAATTGCACACCATCCTATGTACTCTTGGTACAGTGATACTTCTTGCCATCATTGTTCATTCCTCGGTTCCTGTGTTATTGTAACCGGAATGCCGACAAATGAATCATGGCGTGTGAAATCAATACTCCTAGCAACCTTGTTGCTGGGTAGTTAAAGGACAATAATTTCATTCTTAGTGTGTTGGTTATTGAATCATCATTCTAAGATTGATCGTGCTACCTAGTCCATTCTCCTGGTTCACTCCTCGATCGATGAGTTAGGATCATTTCAAATCTTTGCTCTATTGATCATATCGTCTTGCCCTGAAAAGCGAGATTGTTCTCGAGCTTAGTAACATACCGGTGGTTCGTGATTTTCCGAATATCTTCTCGAAAGTATCACCAGGTTGTCACCTGACTGTTATGTTAAGCTCGTGATCAAGTTGGTTTATCCTGTAAACCACCCTTTCTCCAAGAATCCGTGTTGGATACCCCTGAGCTAGTTGGTTAAGCTATGCATCAACTTGGAGAGTTGGAAGATAGAAGCTTGCCCGATTTAGTTCATCCAAAGGGATATTCTTGTGTAGTGTGTGTTGAAGAAAGATGATATCTTCATCGATTGGTCCTTGTGATCAGTTGCTGGACCTATTGTCTTATCAATCCTTTGATTTGAGTGTGGGCTATCGTCAAATCAAATCAGTACCAACGATGCTCGTAATGTTGTCTTATTCGTGGTTGATCCCCCGAGCATGCACCATTACATCTTTGGTCTGACCAATACTATCACCGTGTTCACTTAACTATGGAATTCCTTTTAAAAGGAAACCTAGATGAATTGTTGTTGAGCCCATTGACAACATCCTTATCTCCTCCATGATTTTGTTGAACATTAAGCTAGTGTTGGAAACTTTTGAAAGCATTTGTTCATGCTAGCTCATGAAGCATATGTTTGGATGAAGGTAGTGACTTCCTTTAATTCATGTGCATCTGATGCAAGTTGCCGCCGTGGATTCGAGAAAGTCAATGTTGCTTTCTTTGGAATCATTCCAAATCAATCATGCACACGTGCGAAGAATGCTGTGGTTTGAAGACTTGCAACCTTCAATCTATATGTATCCCTAGCACACCAAGCCACTGATTGATTTGTTCAAGGAGAAGGAGTTTCTTCACAAGAGCTAATCCGGACTTATGTAAGGACTTCGATACCCTCGTTGATGGTTTCCCCTCCTGAACTCGGTAGTGTTTTATTATAAGACTACTATGTGGTCATGCTTGTCTGGGACAGCGTGTTCACATGTTTGTAGCAGAACCAGCTCATGTTTTGGAGCTTACTATCGTAGTTCATTCCCCGAGAATCTCGCAACGTCATCTCGTCGATTTGTGTTGCAAACTTTTGTTTTTCTTCCTAGACTCGATGAGTCTAGAATATCCTGACACCAACCAGATCTGAATCTCAGGCAGACTTGATGGTTGGAACATTCCCAAGAACTATAATATTGGCCCCTCGATAACCGGTAAGGTGGATGTCGTGGCCAACACACCCAACCGGAAGACCTATTATTGTAGTATCTTGATTGAAGAAGTTGGCCACCTCCCCATAGGGATTTCGTAGGATTTACTTCCTAGTTACCCCTATGGATTTCTGTGTTCCGAAGTCCGATCTTTTTACTTGATGTTCTAGATATCAAACCATATCTATGAATGGGTTACGCTAGCACATCAAGGAGAACATTAGAAGCGGAGTGCTAAATGTCTCTCGGTCGATCATCCAGATTTTATTCCTTGGCTTCACTAAGGTGTAATCTGAGAAGGTGTTATCTTCCTTTGCATCTGCATCCTCCATCACCATTCATCATGGTAGTAAGTTGTGTTACCGGACCCTTGACACGGATGTTGGTAAAACCTTGATGAATATGGAAATTCTCAAGTTCTTGAGAGCACGCACAAGCGCTACGTGTTATCATCGGCACTAACTGGGATTCCTCTCAGTTTCCTCGGCAATGCTATGACCTCTTTAAACAGTGAATTCACTCTGTGTTGTTGGGTTCTTCCCCAGTTACTAGAATCTTTCCTAGCATTTGCATTTTGTTCCTAGCTTGCACCGCCAATGTGCCATTCTACCATGGGTCTCTTCCATTTCCGGTGATAAGCAAATTCATCCATTACGTTGTCTTCAACAAGGTAATCCACATCATCCAAGTCCGAGTATGTCATTCTACCGACCCCCTCCAAATGATCGCTTGTGATTGCCTTAGGCTGGTATAAAGAGTTTCAATGATCTCTGGATCAAAGGTAATTCTCTTTGCCACTTAGGGTAATAATCTATGAATCACCCTCCTCCAGGATGTTTCTTCGTGGTATCATGGCAACTCAACTCCTCGCTACGTTGACAATCGTTTACCACCTTCTTAAGCATGAAATTGTTGTCTACCTAGTGAACCTTCGTCATTTGCTTCACTCCATTCCTATGGATGTGTGCTTCGCCTCTCAGCTCGAGAGATGTTGCTATGTCTCATTCCATGAGTTGATCCTAAGTTGTTCGGTCTTCTCGAAGATCGATTGTTCTAGGGTTTTCCTTTCCTCTTCTTGTCATGATTAGCTGAAGTTCTCAGAGCAAGACGACAAGACAAAGATGGTGTTCAAATCAACGTTCATTTGAAGTGCAACCTGGATCGTGAAGATTATACCAGTTTGCGTCTCCCCTTCACCTTACCCTACGCTTGAATCTCGGGACGAGATTTTTGTTTAGTGGGGGTGAGTTGTCACATCCCTAACTTCTGGTAATGCTCTAGGCTAGCTTCATGTGTGCATCATGTCTATATTTTTGAAACTTGAATTGAGGAATATTGGAAGCCTCAAAACCCTAAATAAAAGAGGGGCAAAAACCCTAGAAATCTCATTCATTGCTCCAAAAGGCTCTTCTTAAATGTTTGATAATTTTTGGTAAGGGTTCTGGTCCCAACCAAAATATTGAACATTTTTGAGGAATTATTTTTTGGGATTTTGGATTTAATTCATTAGCTATTTGAATTTGAATTATATTCATATAATTAGAATATAATTTCAAATACCCCCTGAAATATTTTATAAGCTTTTGGAAAAGTCCATCTAGCAATATAAAATATTCAGAGGAGCTTTGGCATTGTTTGAATTATTATTTTTAATTCAAAACAATGGCAAAAGAATTAAATAAAAGAAAAACAGAACTGAAATAGAAATAAAACAGAGCAGAAGAGTTACCTGGCCTTACCGTGCAGCCCACCAGAGCCTGGCCCAGCTCCATCTGGCCGGCCCAGCCGGCCCAGCCCACCTCCCTCCCTTGTCCTCTTCCTCCTCTGCCAGGAGGACCAACAGAGGCGAGGCGTGGCGCGCGCCGACGCTGCCTCGGCCACCTCCTGCTTACCTGCTCGCCGCTGGAGGCACCCGAGGGAGCCACGCACTCCCCCCCTCGTTCCCCACGACCTCTCTCACTCTCCCGTAGCTCTCCCTCGCTCCTCCCTTCCCTCTGCTCTCTCTCCCTCACGCGACCGAATGGAGGCCGTCGCCGCCGACCAGCGCTCGCGCGGCCACAGCCACCGTCTCGTCTCCCCGACGCCTCCCAGAGCTTCGCCGGTCCTCCCTCGTCCTCCTCGTCGTCTCACGCGACCAGAAGAGCCCCGGAACGCCACCCCCGACATTTTCCCCCTCGCCGGCCGCCGAGGATCTTCTCCGTCGATTCGGCCACTCCGGCGCGCCCCCGAGCCCACTAACCCTCCCTGCAGCTCCGCGGTGAGCCCTCGACCCGATTCCCCCTCTCCCCGTGCCCCACCTCCCTCTCTAGCTAGCCCCACCACCTTGCCCGACAATCCCTCGCCGCTGGCCATGGCGCCGTCGCGGCCACAGCCGTCACCGCTTGCTTATGAGACCGCCAACGCGCTCAGCGCATCCGAAGGAGCTCAAATCACCCAACTGCTGCTCCCCCCGTGCTTTGTGGCATAGTTCCCCTCGATAGCCGAACTCCGGCGGCCGCAAAAGAGCTCGCCGCCGTTAACTCTGGCCACCCCAGCACCAAACACCGCCACCGTTGGATGCGCCACATCGCCAGCTACTCGTAGCACCCACCCGCGCATCAAACCGTGGCCGGAGCAGCGTTTCCGACGCCCTCCGCCGTTGCTGGCGTCGCCGGCGACAAGCCGCGGGTCAACTCCGGCGGGTTTGACCCGGGGTTTGACCCCCTGACGTGTGGGCCCAGGCGCCTGCTAGATTAGTGTTAGATTAGTTAGCGCTAATTAACCTAACTAATTAGATAGGCCACTGACATGCGGGCCCCGCCCGGCTAACTAAGTTAGTTAGGGCTAACTAACCTGGTTAGTTGACTAGGTCACTGACCAGTGGACCCCACCGGTCAGGTTTGACCTGGTCGACGCCTTTGACCTGCTGACGTCACCAATACGTCATGCTGACGCAGTATTTGTTCTGGAATTAAAATAAATCTTAAATGATTTAATAATTTCAGAAAATAGCTAAAACTTCTATAAATCATAGAAAATTAACCGTAACTCCAAATTAAACAAATTATATATGAAAAATTATCAGAAAAATTCAAGGAATCCATCTGTACAATTTTCATGCATGTTAGAACAACTTATCACTACTGTTTAGGGCAAATGAAGTGAATGACATTTAATTAATCACATATGGAGTTTGAATTTGAATTTTGGATTCAAACCAACTTCATTTAATCTGGTTTTAGGTGCCTTAGCCCAAAACACATTCATTTTGCCATGTCATGTGCATGCATCATATTGTGCATTGCATTGATTGTGTTCCCTTCTGTGTTGCCGGTATTTGTCCCCTCTCGATAGACGTGATACCGATGATGTGATCGTTGACACTGATGAAGACTCAATGTTATCTTCAGAAGTGCCAGGCAAGCAAAACCCCCTTGTTCATTCCGATAAAATCCCACTCTCTCGCTCCTGCTCTCTTTTACTGCATTAGGACAACAACGATTCATCTATTACTTGCTGCGGTAGCTGAACCCCTTTATCCTCTGCATGACCTGTCATTCCACAGTAAATAGATGAAACCCACTAGCATGAGTAGGAGTTGTTTGAACCCTGTTGTGCCTACTCATTCATGTTTGTTTGTCATGCCTGCTACTACTTAGAGTTGAGTCAGGTCTGATTCATCGGGGATGAATCAGAGGTGTGTGAACATGTCCTACTGTGTGTGAGCTAAGTGTGTGAAACACGATTTGGTAAAGGTAGCGGTGAGAGGTCATGTAGGAGTACATGGTGGGTTGTCTCATTGCAGCCGTCCTCAGGAACTGAGTTCTGTGTTTGTGATCCATGATTCAGCTACTACCACGCATTGGGCCCGAAACCAATGGACCCTCTCGGCTTCTTAATCACCCTTGTCCTCTGTCCAGGAGTTGCAAGTAGTTTCTGGTGTTTGTAGTATGCTGGAGGCCGTGCGCAGCGCTGACCGTAGGGGTGGGCTGTGATGCGGTAGGCACGTGGCCGGGTATACCGGGCGCCCGTTTGGTGTCTCGGGAACCCTGTTCACATCGTTTGGGGCTGTGAGCGAAACTCCGGCCGGATCTCCTCATGGATGGAACCCGAATAGGCGATAAACCTGGACTAGAGACTTGATTGTTTAGGCAGGCCGTGGCCGACACCCACGTTGGGCTTCCGCTTGAAGGTTGCCGAGTACATGTCGTGTAAACAGCGGTAAGTGGTGAGAGCGTGTGTGAAGAAGTACACCCCTGCAGGGTTAACATCATCTATTCGAATAGCCGTGTCCGCGGAAAAGGACTTCTGGGTTGCTTATATTAGTTCATAGACAAGTGAAAGTGGATACTCTAAAATACGCAAGATAAGCGTGAGTGCTATGGATGGCGTTCTCGTAGGGAGACAGGAGCGGATCCATAGTGGTGTATTAATATGGTGAATATGTGGACTCGTGTGCGCCACCTCAAAAGTTACATTGCAGTCGTAGTTCAGGATAGCCACCGAGTCAAAGCTGGCTTGCTGCAGTTAAACCCCACCATCCCCTTGTTGAAAATGATGCATATGTAGTTAGTTCTGATGTAAGTCTTGCTGGGTACATTTGTACTCACGTTTGCCTATTTTATGTTTTGCAGAGAGACTTCAGTCTCACTAGTAGTTCCACGTGGACTTCGACGTTTACCTTGTTACCTCAGCTACGATCTTGTGCCTCAGCAGGATTTGGTAGATAGTCAGTCTTCTCAGCCTTTTTCATTTATAGATATCTGTACTCAGACATGATAGCTTCCGCTTGTGTTTTTGACTTGTATGCTCTGAGTGTTGGGTCATGAGACCCATGTTTGTAATATCTCGCTCCTCGGAGCCTATTGAATAAAATACTTGAGTCGTAGAGTCATTTTGTGATGCCATGTTGTATTGCACATATCGAGCATATTGTGTGTATGTTATTGAAATGCTTGGTATGTGTGGGATCTGACTATCTAGTTGTTTATCTTTAGTAGCCTCTCTTACCGGGAAATGTCTCCTAGTGTTTCCACCGAGCCATGGTAGCTTGCTACTGCTTCGGAACACTTAGGCTGGCCGGCATGTGTCCTTCTTCGTTCCTGTGTCTGTCCCTTCGGGGAAATGTCACGCTTTGAGTACCGGAGTCCTGTTAGCCCGCTACAGCCCAGTTTACCGGAGTCCTGCTAGCCCAGTGCTACAGCCCGGACCCATTTGCTGAAGACCGACACATTCGATGCTGGGTCATGGATGCCTGTCCCTGTAAGTCTGTGCCACTTTGGGTTTACGACTAGCCATGTCAGCCCGGGCTCCTTATCATATGGATGCTAGCGACACTATCATATACGTGTGCCAAAAGGCGCAAACGGTCCCGGGCTAAGGTAAGGCGACACCCGTGGGAATACCGTGCATGAGGCCGCAAAGTGATATGAGGTGTTACCTGCTAGATCGATGTGGCATTGAGTCGGGGTCCTGACACGCAGCCCCCAGTAATGCTGGTTTGCCGGGGCCCTGGTGCCAGCGCGCCCTTCCGCTCTTTCCTTGTTGCTGTTATTTCAGTCATGAAAATAACTTAGACAGCGCCGCAATAAGTTATTTTTGTAATGTAACTTCATCCTGGGCTACGCTCGCCATGTTACATCCTTTGTATGTTTTTACCCTACGCTTTTAGGGAACTTGCCGGCGCGTACACACTTGCTGAGTGCGGAACGTCAGCAGCCTGCTGGCGGTGTCGGCTCCGGCAAGAAACCTTGTCGGGGCTAGTTGCAGTGCCCTTTCATTGTTGAGCGGACTCGAAAACAAATCAAGGGCGCAACGTAGTCGCGAGCTGGTTCCTCCGCGCACAGGTTTTTCATACAAAGCATGTCCCACGGCAAGGCTCGCTATGTTATATTCTTTACTCCGCCACATCCCTTGTATGTTTTTTCCCTACGCTTTCTAGGGAAACTTGCCGGCGCAAACACACTTGCTGAGTGCGGAACGTCAGCAGCCCGTTGGCGGTGTTGGCTCCGGCAATAAACCTTGTCGGGGCTAGTTGCAGCGCGCCTTTATTGTTGAGCAGACTCGAAAACAAATCAAGGGTGCAATGTAGCCACGAGCCGGCTCCTTCCGCGCACAGGTTTCCCATACAAGGCACAGACGTTCAAGGAATATAACATAAAAAATTAAAAACTGACAGCGCTCTGTACTCAAACTTTAGCAACTTAGCTTTTCCGTCTTCCGCGCTCCGGCAAGGCTGCACTTCTCCCTTGATTCCCTTCCTTGTATGTTTTCACCCTTACGCTTCTTAGGGAACTTGCCGGTGCAAGCACACTTGCTGAGTGCGGGACATCAGCAGCCCGCTGGCGGTGCTGTCCCCGGCAAGAAATCTCGTCGGGCTAGTCGCAGCGCGCTTTCATTGTTGAGCGGACTCGAAACAGATCAAGGGTGCAACTTAGCCGCGATTCGATCCCTCCGCGTTCAAGTTTTCCATACAAGGTATGGTCTTTCAAGGTATACGGCTCAAAAGTTCGAAAACAGCAGCTCTCTTTGCTCTACTTGCCGGTGGGACTCGATGGTACGTCCTCGACGGCAGCGCAGCACTCCGGAGAGGTGCGCTTGCCGGAGTGGGCACAAGAGCTATTCTCGCCGGGCTTAATCTTTGGTAAAACTGCCTTCGCTTTCTTGCACTTGCCGGTGGAGCTCGATGGTGCGTCCTCGACGGTAGCGCAGCACTCCGAAGAGGTGCGCTTGCCGGAGTGGGCATCAGAGCTACTCTTGCCGGGCTTGGGTTTCTTCTTCTTCCGGGGAGCTTCAGCGGCAAGTGGCTTGTGCTCTGCTACAGCTGCTGCTTCCCGGTAGATATTGTCGGTACAGATAAGTGCATCCTTCTTGTTGCCGTGGACAGAAATAACACTTATCGTACCAGGCATCTTGAGCACATTATAAGCATAGTGCGAGGCTGCCATGAACTTGGCAAGCGCTGGACGGCCGAGTATCCCATTGTAAGGCAATGGGAAATCAGCGACGTCGAATGTGACTCTCTCTGTCCTGAAATTCAGCTCGCTGCCAAAGGTTACTGGCAGTGTGATCTTCCCCTTGGGCTTGCTCCTTCCCGGATTTATCCCTTGAAAGGTACCAGTTTCTTCAAGCTCGCTGTCGGGGATCTGGAGCTTCTTGAGCACTTCGGTGGAGATGAGATTCAGGCCGGCCCCACCGTCAACCAACATCTTTGTGACCTTGAGGTTGTGGATGGTTGGTGAAACCCAACATCGGCAAGCACCCGACCGCAGTGATGCGATCAGGGTGATCCTCAACGTCAAAGACGATGGGCGTGCTGGACCACTTCAGGGGCTTGCGCGCTTCGACCGATGGTTCTGCTGCATTCACCTCCCGCACCCACTGTTTGAGTTGACGGTGCGAGGTGTGCAGAGAAGCACCACCGTCAATGCACAAAACCTCCGTTGCCTTCTGAAACTCTTGGTCGTCGGTCTCATCTTCGTCCATCTCATCATCCTCATCTTCTTCTTCATCCTTGTCACGGCCCCGGGGAGGTCTATCTCCTTGCCGCTGCTTGGGCTTGCCGCGGCGCCCTCCCTAGGCAGGAAGCTTCTTGCCGGATCCTCCGCCACCTTTCTGGGCCTTCTCCTTGTCGCGGCGCTCATATTCAGCTCTCTATAGCTCCTCCATCTGCTCGACTTTCTTGCATGCTTGGAGATCATGGCCCTTGGTCCGATGGATCTTGCAATATTGCTTGCCGGAGCCGTCCTGCTTGTCGGCGGCCACCACAGCCTCGCCGGAGTCGCTCTTGCTGGAACCGCCTTCGTTGCCGGACTGATCAATGACTAGCACATCCTTAGCCTTTCTCTTTCTGTTGCTCCGCCTCCGGTTCTTCCTTGCCGGGGTGGTGTCCTCTTCGCTGTCAGATCCTTCTGCTCCCACAGTTTCTCCGGGGATTTTCCTCCCCTCCTCAGCCCGTGCACACTTGTCGGCCAGAGCATAAAGCTCGCTGACATCTCTGATCTTGCACATCGCCATCTCCTCCCTCATTCTGCGGTTGCGCACGTTCTGATGGAATGCGCTGATAACCGCGGCAGGGTGGACGTCTGGGATGTTACGCTGCACCTGGCTGAATCTCTATATGTACTTGCGCAGGGGCTCTCCTTCCTTCTGGGCGAGCAGATGCAGATCGCTCTCCTGGCCATGGGGTTTGTGGCCGCCTGTGGAGGCGCCGACAAACTGGTGACACAGGTCCGCCCATGAAGAGATGGAGCCGTCCGGCAAGTGCATGAGCCAAGATCTGACATTGGGCTTGAGTACCAGCGGGAAGTAGTTGGTGAGGATCTGCTCGTCGCGCCCCCCGGCAGCCTCCACCATGATGGTGTAGACGCTGAGGAACTCCGACGGGTGTATCCTGCCATCATACTTCTCGGGCACGTCTGGCTTGAAGTTCTTGGTACTGGGCCACTGGACTTGCCGCAGCTCACGAGTGAACGCAGGGCAACCTACCGCGTACGGCAGGTCGCCTGGTTCCCCCGGCGCGTGCATATCGACAGTGGGCCCAGCGCGCTGGTCAGACTGGCACCGCGCTTCTCTCCGACGCTCGATGCGAGTGCGAGCGTCTTCGTGTTGTCGTTCTTGAAGAACTTGGTGTTGATCGCGGCGAGTTCGCGGGTCCGACGACGCAGTGGAGTCGGCGTCGGGGTTGACCCGGCGAGTCGGCGATCTTGGCCTTCGCGGCGGGGAGTGCATGGAAGCGGCACCCCCAGCGGTCTTGTCGGCGTCGGCTTGCGCCTGGGCGCCTTGCCGGGGCTTCAATGCGCTCGGTTGCCGGGGCTTGTCGCCGTTGGCGAAGCCGATGAGGCTATAAATGGTCATCCTCCAGTCGTCAATCTTGTGTGGCGCCGGAGGGTAATCTAGAAGCAGCTGGGCTCGGGCCAGCGCTTCCTCTGCAGTCTTGGGTGGAGGTGGCGACGAGCGGCGCGAGGAACGGGATGTGCTCAGTCTCCCGACTGGATTGGAAGGAGCAACAGCCCGTCCGGGCGATCGTACTTCACTCGCGCCAGCATGCTGGCGTGCACGCTGGTCTTGAATGCCCCGTGACCCACCAGCTTGGCCTTGTTCCAACGCGAGCACGGTGCTAGGGGCACCGTGGCGTTGTTGATCTTGCACCTCCTGAGAGGGGCG
Organism: Triticum aestivum; assembly: GCF_018294505.1. NCBI lineage: Eukaryota > Viridiplantae > Streptophyta > Magnoliopsida > Poales > Poaceae > Triticum > Triticum aestivum. The sequence goes on from NC_057807.1 coordinate 528,094,822, forward strand.
CAGTGGATATCCAGACGCCGAAGCTTGCGGAGCCTTGTCTTTGGACCTGGTGACGACGTGAGTGCCGCCACCGGCGCCCGCTCCTCCGCCGGCGTCCGCCCCACCGCCCGTTTGCTCCGGTGGCGATAGGACAGTCGCAAACGGAGCGGCTACCTCTGAAGCCTTCTTCTTCGGTGGCATGTTGGCGAAGATGTCGATGTAGTGCGCGCGGAGACCGGATCAGATTCGCACGACCTCGACGCCCCCTACCTGGCACGACAAAGATGTCGTGGCCGGGACGAGCACCTATGGGGCAGGGGGGCCCCTTCTGGTCCGGCAGGGGGGCGAGGGCCGCGAGAAGAGCAGATCGAGGTCACACACGTGGGGGATTTTACCCAGCTTCAGAGCTCTCCGGAGAGATAATACTCCTACTGCTACCTTGTGCTTGTATTTGTTATTTGCTTGAGAATGTGGATATGCTGTGGTGTCGAATCTACGGCCTTCGGAACCCTAGTGTGGAAAAGTTCCCAACCCGAAACTCTTCTACGTGCGCATGGGCCTCCCTTTTATATTCGAAGGGGGTCACCAACAGGTGGTAGTGTAGAAAGAGGGGTAGAAAGGTAAAAACATAGGTTGGTACAATAGTGTCCAACAGTGTCCCCTACCTAACTCTGACGGCAGGGGACAAGGGCATTTAATGCCCGTCCGGTCGCCCCAACAGTGCAAGGAAACGACCGTTAGGGGCGCCACCGTTCGCCACGATGGCCTACTTGTCAGCTCCGCTTGCCACCTCGCACCGCATGGCTGTACAGCGCCTCGCCACGTGCTCCTGGGATGGCCCTGGGGTGACATGTCGTTGGATGCGCTGGAGCTTGGGTGCAGGGTGGCAGTCTTGCCGCGGCAAGCGCCTTGCCGCGACCCTTCTCTTGTTGCGCCGGCAAGCTTGCCGGTCGCAGGGCCTTGCCGGGACGCGCGGGGCGTCGCGGCAAGCCTTCTGGAAGCGCCTTGGCTGGCCTTCCCGGCAAGCTCCTCTTGCCGGGGCCTTGTTCTTCCCGGCAAGCTCCTCTTGCCGGGGCTTTTGTCTACTTGGTCGACACTTTGTTCTTGAATGGCAGTAAGTGGAAATGATGGAGGGTCTTGGCGGGCGCCCGGAGAGCCTTGCCGCGGGGTGCTGCGACTGCCCGTGCACAAGTTCGGGGTACTAAGGTACCCCTACTTTAGTACACCGACAGTCTACTTAGGCAGAACCACATGGACAAAAACATATAACCAATCGTTGGCGTAATAAGCACAAGGATTTTCTCAGTTCTCATGACATTCATTTGAGGACAATAACGATGGGACGATATGCATCCAACCAGGCAAACAGAAGCTTTGTCACATTATTCCTGATGAATGTGAGGTTACTATTGTCCATGAGGCTTAATTGTTACAGCAAGAGATTTCTCACAGACGAACATGTTGAACAGCAAAAAAAGAAGTTTCAGGTGGACAAATGGGCTTCTAAACGTGCTCGGCTTCTATTTACAACAAGTTGTAGACATCCTAAAATAATTTTTTTTGCACATGATGTTGATTTTATGGATCAGACCGATCCATTTGTTTGTGACTGCAAAAAAGAGTGGTTGGGTTAGATGTTACTGTCATGTTCAATCTGGGTTTTGTCTAAAAATTTGATGAACAACTAATCCTTGGGCTTTTTGTACCATTTGTATGCTTGACTTGCATGTTGTTGCCCTCGTACTCCCCTCGACCTGCCACTACACTGCCGCATCTTTCATGGCTGCTGTTCGTTCCCGTCCGAGGCCTTGCCGTCGTTCTCCGCCTTGGTTACCTCGCTGTGCTCGCCGCCGTCTGGTGTTGTCAACATGGTCAACAACCAAGAGGAATCAGGAGATGACTGTACGTGGAGAGGCTGACAGTAGAGACCCACCAGGGTCATTGCATTTCGCAAGCAGGTGCCTTGTTATTACAAGCCAAAACAATACTTCCTCCTAATTGTTTGACAACTAGGTTCCACGCCATTGTCAATGTAGTCAATAAACAAGAAAATTACACAACAAGCGGATAACACCAGGGACCCAGCAGCTCGCCCAGTTGTTTTTCAGTTTCAGAGACGGAGCTCAACTGCGCGCTATGCGGGGTTGTGGCCCGTCTAGCCCATGCTTACGCTTTTATTAAGCACATGACGAGCCCAGTTGATATTTTTTTTTCTTTCTGAAATTGGCTAGCCCAGTTCTTTTTTTGGAGAATACCAAAACCAAGGCCTACTTGCTTTTCTCAGTCCTGCTGGGCTGCAAATCTTTCAAGACGAGGAGGGATAAGAAATGGGCTTCCCCAGAAAACGGGCTGTAAAATTTTAAACCAAAGCCAACCGGCAATTGCATTAAAATATCATTTTTAAGGATTTCTCTACTCTCTACTCTTGTAAAAACCAAAGCCAACTGGCAATTACATTAAAATATCATCTTTTCACCCACAAGATAAACTACTCATACAAATGCATCTTCATGTTTCGTGCAACGAACGGGCATCTTGCTAGTTAAGATTCTAAATTTCATTCATTTTTTTGCGGAGAATTGTTTTTTGAATTTTATTTTGATATAATTTTTTGAAAACTATTTTTCACGTGACTCAAAATTTCATGATTAAAAGAGTTCGGACCCCACCGAAATATGCAAAATTTCGTTGAATTCTTTAGCAGTGCCCAGAATATATGGTCTGTAATGCTAATAAAAAGAATATGAGCTTCAAATATCCTTAAGAATTAGCAAATGGGCTATAAATTATTGAAAATAATGGCTAATGGGCTGTATGCTGTTTTCCACAGATTTGGAGGCTGACTTCTGGGCCTACTAGGTTGACGATGACGCTGTCCTAATTTTTTTTACGCATACGCAAGGCTTTGTCAAGTTAGTCAACACACAGCAGTGACTGTTGGATGTCCATCCAACGGCCGCCATGCTTCTTCAATCTCTGATCTTCCTGCTCCAGCCGCCCAAACCAGCGCCGGCGAGACTGCCTGATCCCTCCTCCCATGGCTGGCTGTGCTGCCGCCAGGCCATCTCTCTAACCACCCACACATCCTGTTATTTTCCGGCGACGTCAGCCTCACCCCGCAGCCGACCAGTCAGCACTCGTTCTCCCCTCAGCGTGGGCATCCGCTGCGGTGGCTTCGCCGGCTCCGGGTGGTTCTCTTCCTGGGCCCCGCCCTCGTCCACCGCGTTTGTGCTCTCGGCGCGGCGAGGTCAACATGGTCAACAAACAACAACCATCGGAAGAGGCTGACAGTAGGGGCCCACACAGGAAAATGCCTCCTTATTACGTGCAAAATAATGATTCCTCCACAGAATAGCTAGGACCCACCGGAAGGGTCTCTGTATTTCGCGAAAAAAACGTTCCCCCGCTGTCAGCTCGGACCCACCGGAAATGCCTCCTTATTATGCACAAAAAAATGAATACTCCCCCTGCTAGCTGGGACTCACCTTGGTGGGAGGCTGACTTGTGGGCCTACTAAGTTTACGTTGACGGAGGGCTTTGTCAACTTAGTGAATATGAACGACTCTAGCTCCAGTGACCGTACAATGTCCATCCAACGGCCGTAGTGCTTCTTGAACCTCTGGTCTTTGTGCTCCAGCCGCCCAAAGTAGCGCCGGTCATGCAGCGTGCTCCTGCCTCCCGTGGCCGGCTATGATGCCGCAGAGGCCTCACCGCCCCCTACTACTCCCACCGCTGGCCAGGCCATCCCTCTACTCACCCACACCCCCTGTTATTCTGCGGCGACGGCATCCTCACCCTCGTACTCCTCTTCGCGTGGGCATCCACTGCTGCGTCTTCCCCAGCTTCGCGTCGTCCTCTTCCTAGGCCTCGCTGTCGTCCACCGCCGCTCTCGGTGCGGCGTGGTCAATGTGGTCAACGACCGACTTCCATCGGAAGAGTACTGTGCATGGAGAGGCTGACAACTGGGTCCACGACGGCCGCAAGGAAGTGCCTCCTTATTACGCGCAAAATAAATATTCCTACACTTGACAGCGGGGACCCACCGGACGGGCCACCATATTTCGCGAAAAAAATGTTTCCCCCTGACTGCTAGGACCCACTAGCTACATCATCGCACGCAAGGAAGTGCGTCTGGGAAAAAAAACAATTCGCCCCCCTGACTGCTGGGACCCACCAGCTACATCTTTGCACACAAGGAAGTGCGTCCGGACAAAAAAAAACGATTCGCCCCCCTGACTGCTGGGACCCACCAGCTACATCTTCGCAGGCAAGGAAGTGCCTGACAGTCGGGACCCACCTGGTCGAAGCGTACGTAGCGTTGTCATTCTGGTCGCGAACGTGTACGCACATACTGGTCGTAGTAGAGGCGCGCACGTACACGTACGTACAACGGCGAGGGTACAAGAAAGAAAATATGGCCACATACGTACATACGGGCAGGGTCTCGAACGCCTACTCGCACATACGTACATGACTGGGTCGGAACGGAGAAACAGCGTCGTCGTCGTGTTCATGGGGAGGCAACGGAATGCGGCATGTTCATCGGGAGGCAACGGAACGCGTGGGAGCCAACCGGCTGGGTCGGAACGGAATGCGTGGTCGTGTTCATCGGGAGGGCTTGGACGGAACAGGCGATGGAAACGAGGCCTGGCGTATCGCACAACGGAGGAAACGACCTTGTGTTCGACCAGCCACGTTCGAAACGGGATCCTGTTCATCGGGAGGGGTCTGGCGTACCGCAAAATGGAGGAAACGGACCTCCTATGGTCGAAATGGGTTCATGTTGATCGGGAGGGGCCTGGCGTACCGCAAAAGGAGGAAACGGACCTCCTACGGTCGAAACGGGGGTCCTGTTGATCGGGAGGGGTGTGGT
>NC_057807.1:528100099-528107737 GCF_018294505.1 Triticum aestivum
TCTACGGGATACTGTTCATCTCCACCGTGGACCTCATTCAGCCTTCATAGGCTACCGTCGACCTCCTCTAGCCTCCACGGGCTCCTGTTCATCCAGCCTCCACCGTGCGCTACTCCACCGGCTACTGTTCAACCTCCCCTCCACGGGCACCCCTCCACCGTCTACTATTCATCTAGCCCTCCACACCACGGGGTCCTTTTCAACCACCCCTCCACCATCTACTGTTCATCCAGCCCTCCACACCACGGGTTCCTGTTCATCCAGAGGCAACGCCACCGCTCACTATTCATCCAAACCCCCCCGCAACGCTCACTGTTCATCGCAGAGGCAGCATCGATCGGCTTTAGTTAGCAGCAGTAGCGAAGGAATCGCTCCATCGGGTTCAGTTAACAGCCATCGATCAATCACTCGGGTTCAGTAATGCATAGCCTACAGTGCAATCGCTCGGGTTCAGTTAGAGCCCAACGCCTCGCTCGGCTTCAGTTAGAGCCAACACCTCGCACACACGCGCATACGTACGAGAGAAACGCGCATCGCCCGGCCCCCGACCTCCCACCGTAACCGGCAACTCCCCGAAATTTTCCTCCCCCTCGCTTCTACCATGGTTTTTTTCGTCATGGACGGCCCAAAGAATGTCATGCAGCTGCGTCTCCGGCCCGCCTAGGACGAAAAGCCCATTTTCTGTCATGATTTTTTGTCATAGAAGTAGGATCCCACCACATCTATGATGATACCGGGTTTTGTCACAATTATTGTCATAGAAGTGTTATATGTATAACAGAAATTTTTTCTGTTCAGCCCAAAATGTCACGCATGTGTCTTTTTTTTGTAGTGCATGCAGTTCAAGGCACAAGTCAGAGTAAGTAGTAGTTAAAAGGCATGAGGATTAAGGACTTACAACAGCGGCTTTGACTGGTGTAGTCATGCCCTTCTTCTTGCTGGCGTGACAGTCCTTAAAGATTACCACAACATTTGGTTCAGGTACTTTTTGGTCCTTGCAGGCTTTCCTCTGCATTTGGAACAAGTCAATATAGATCTGATAATATGGTACAACAAAAAGAGTGAAACAACAGCTAATTACAAGAGCCTCATAGTGTGCAATATAGCCACTAGATCCTGTCGTTTGTTGGAATTTCACTTTCGCATGGTTCGCCTTGTTCTTTGAACAGTTCACCTACAAGAAGATAGATTTGTGTGGCACATGCGTAAATAGGACTTCAACATGTGATCTGATGACACACACACACACACACACACACACACACACACACACACACACACACACATATATATATATATATACAGACGGTCTATTCTGCTAATATTAGCAGAATAACTATTCTGCACACCACTTTGGCACTGCACGCTCAACAGAAGCGCACTGCATCACTTTAACGACGAGCACTGCAATAGAGACTAGTGAACTTCTCGTCGGAAAAAACTGCAGACGTTATTTTTCGGTACTGTTTTCGCTCTAATTTGTTAACCGTTTATCGGAATGAGGCGTGTAATATACCGTTGAAAAGCTATGGATTAGGCGCAACTTCGACATGTTGAACACTTTTCGAGATTCCACACGGGTTAAAAGCAGTTTTGAAAATAGTGCGGCGGATGACAAGTGGCAGCGAGCGTTTTTTGGCAATTTCTTCTAAACCGCTTGTCGGAACGAAGCAAATGATCCGCCGTTGGATAGATATCATCGAGGCGCATCTTTTTCATATATAAATCCTTCTCTAATTCATTACGGTTTAAGAGCAGTTTCAAATTTACTAAATCGCGGAACTCTGTTTTTCAAATTTTTTAAAATTTTTGGTACTGTTTTTGCTCTAATTTTCTAACAGTTTGTCGAAACGACTCATATGATATGCCGTTGGAAAGCTACGGACAAGGCGCAACTTTCATATGTTGAAATCGTTTTGAGATTCCTTACAGTTTTTAGTTAATTTTAAAAATCGTGCGGCTGACGACGAGAGGCAGCGGCCGTTTTTCGTGAAATTTTTGCAAACCGCTGATCAAAATGATTCAAATTATACGCCATTGGAAAGATATCCACAAGGCGCAACTTTTTTATGTAGAACACTCTCTCTAGTTCTTTACGGTTTATGAGGAATTTTGAATTTACCGAAATGCGGACACTCTGTTTTTCGCGACACCCAAATCGACGTGCGTACTTCATCCGACTGAAAACCGCACTGCATCGGACGAAAAGCCGCACTGCATCGGACGGGTAAGAGAACTGCATGGTTTTCTTTTTTGTGGGACGTAAATTTTTGAAGATGAGGAAGAAAACCGCACTGCTTTTAGACTGAAAACCGCACTGCATCAGACGGACTAGCGGACTGCATGTTTTCTTTTTTTGCGGGACATAAAATTTTGAAGACAAGTAAAAAAACCGCACAGCTTTTAAACTAAAAATCGCACTGCATCAAACGGGCAAGCGAACTTCATGATTTCTTTTATTTATACATAGATTTTCTTGCACGAGTTTTTGTTGTCTTTTTCGACTTTTTTTATCAACTTGAGTGGACAGCAGAGACGAGGGAAGTGAACTTCGACATATATCAAAGTGAACGGCATTGCCTTTTTTTGTTTCCCAATTTTCTTCGCACTTCCACGTTGTGCATAAGTGAACAGTGTCACTCACAAAAATGAACCACAACCAATGACCAAACACACTGCAAGGTGTTCCAGAGGAGCTTTATAGCGGAACCAGGTGAGAAAACAAAGTGAGCTTCAAAACATATATATCTTTTCTTTATTTTTACAGACACACACACACAACATACACACAAAATCGACACTGTCAGCAATTGAGGACTAGCCTGCACAAGGGGCAATGGCGAACTGCATGAGCCAGTTGCGAGAACCTCCCACGCACACAGTAAAATGCAGAAAATGCATGCTGCACACATCTGTACTGCGGCGTCGGACGGCCGGAATCGAACTAGATGGCCATAGTCCTCTCAGGCGCTTTCCTACTGCACCGACGACCCAACCGAGCTGCAAGGAGAGACAACCCGGACTGCTCGACATCAGGTGGAGAACAACCTGCACCCGCACACCCCGGCTGAAATGCATACTCATGGATCGAAGGTAGGTGGCTGGCCAAGGGCGCGGCTTGGAGTTGTTGGCCGGCCATGGGGGGTGACGGCGGCGAGGCCCTGGGGTTGACGGCACCGGGGCCCGGGGGTGACGGCTGCTGGGTGGTTCCGGCCCGTGGAGGAAGGTGGTAGGTGGGGTGACGGCGGCGGGGTGGTTCCGACCGGCGGAGGAAGGTGGTAGGTGGGCGCGATGTCTGGTTCGGGGTGGGTGGGGTGGATCGCCAGTTGCGTTCGGGATGTGGGCTGTAGTGGTGCGTGGAGGAGAAGGAGAGGTGGGATAGGGGTGGACACAGTGTAGTTTTGGTTTTGTGTGCAGTTTCTTTGGGGTACATTAGCGGTGCGTAAGTTTTAGCAGAATAAGCCTAGGTGTTATTAGAATAAGACTCTTAAGGGTGTTATCATAATAGACCCACCCTATATATATATATTTATATATATATATACATATATATATATATATATATAATGTACCTGATACTTCGGATCGGACCAGTGTTTAACGAGGCCTCTCCAGTCTTCATCAGATATATTTTCCACTGGAGATATTTGGGAAAGTTCACTGTTAGCCTTGTCTTCAAAGTGAGTTTTCCTCAAGTTATACCGATACTGTCACAGAGCAGATTTGAAAACATGGGTGCAAGCTTGTCTGGTTGCATCATCTTGGCTATCCAATTTGAACCTCATCTGTTAAAAATTATGGGAGTCTCATTATCAGCAACCTAGAAAGTATTGGACAGAGCAAGACGATATTACTAGTTTCCGTACATAACCATACTTACAGATAAATGGTCGAGGAAGGTGTCGAACTGGGTTTCATCTTTGTCATTCCGGTACTGTATCCATGTTGCGAGGATACGTACATGACACCTAGCAGCAACCGTTGCCTCTTATACTAACTTGGCTGACTCTGTAGCATCACGTGGCCTTTTTAAACCTGCCTCAAAACGGATCTCCATTCTTCCTCCTCTAGATTTAGTTAACCTATCGAGCATTATCCCTGATGTTTGTTTCCTATTGCGCCTAGGTGCTAGTTCATCTACAAACATAGGAAGTGTTAGTGTACATCAAACTGTGAGACTACATATAAAGAAGCATGCAACTGTAACTTGACTCCAGCAACTACCTTCTTGCTATTGAAGCTCACAAAGTTCATCTGATCTTGCCAACTCATCTTGTGTCAAGATTGCTTTGGAAGTAGTGTCAGGTGGCAAGGGAGCTTGGGAACGTGCTGCTAGCTGAGTTGACCAACGAGTAAATCGTGCAGTTGGTGGTACTGTGGAAGATGTTGCAACAACTAGGGTTGTCTCTGCTTGTTTGGTGGCAGCTATTTGTTTCTGTTTGGCTTGTTCTGCAGCTCGTGTAGCATGGGATACCCTCTCGGTACAATTTTCCGCTGGACTTTGACCTTCTATTGCACCATCAGTACCAGCAGAATCTGCAGGATTGTTCCGCTTCCCTTTCTCCGTCGTTCTATCTTGCTTCCTCTTTCTCTGTGCCATGTCAAGTCAAGCCGACAAGAAAAACGAATAACAATTTAGTTCTTCAGAACAAATGTACTTTGATGTAAGAACATGGTGTGATAGACAGATATTGTATGTTCTAGAAACAGGAACACGTGTCTTTTTTTTGAAAGGAGGAACACGTGTCTTAGTCACAAGTATAATGTGTAAAGTAAGCAGATGCAATTCAAAAAAATTAGAAGCAGTACGAGCTAGACATCATACATAACGTGCAACCACATATAACAGTGCCAAGTTAGAGGGAGCACCTGTGATGGTGCACTAGGGGAGACGTGCTCATCACCAACACAGCTAGGTTGAGTGTCTATGCATGTGTTTTCTTGGAAATCATCTTGGGGGGATGGAGGAGTAGAATCTGTAGAGGCCCTCCGTTTGGAAGGAGCACCTTCATCCGCTGCCTTGCTAATTTCCTTCCGCTTTATTGATTTTGAATTGTCAAGTAAAACCGACAAGAAAAAGCAATAAAATTCACTCTTCAAAATGCATTCGTGCATGATACTGACGATCACTACTTTGATGTAAGGCAAACACATGATTCCAGGATGGAATAATACGAAAAACAGGACAGCATGGCATATTCACAACTATTTGTGTAAACTAAGCAGAAACCATTTCACCAAATAAGAAGCAATGCAAGCTAGACACCACGTGAAAGATGCAACCAATATGACTCTGCCAAGTTAAAAGTGTCCCATCATAAATGGCATTTCAACAAATTAGAAGCAGCGCATGCTATAAATTATATCAAAGATGCAACTAATATCACACTGCATATACTGAAGGTGTCTCGTCATATTGATTTGTGCGGGATACAAAAAACAATAGTTTTATGTGAGGACATGCTTAATTGACAGATGTACTATGTATTAAATACAGGAAGGCATGTCACATTAACATGTATAATGTATAAGCTAAGCAGAATAGCACATGCAGTTTAACCAGATTGAAAGAATTACAATCTAGACACCATATGCAACATGCAACCACATATCACACTGCCAAGTTAGAGCAAGCACCTGTGATGCCTGTGATGCAGTTTCTTGAGAATCATGTCGGGAGGCTGACGCTGCATTCTTTAAATGAGGAGTATTCCACTTGCCTGACTACCTCATCATAAGTGATTGACGAGGGATACACAAGAACATTAGTTTGATGTAAGAACATGGTTAATACACAGATGTACTAGTATGTACCAAAAATAGAAAGGCATGTCATATTCAAAGGTATAATGTGTAAGCTAAGCAGATGCAATTTAACCAAATTGGAAGAAATAGAAGCTAGACATCCAGCTGGAGTGGTGAGCATGATCATCTAGGACCCGAGAGCCTGGTGGGAGGCGGGCTGCTTCGCCACCATCGCGGCTTTTTAGTTGGCTTCCAGGTGATGCCTCTCTTTGCTGGGCTTGTCACTGGCTCGGACAGTGCCCTGACTAGCTATTTGTCTTCTGGTGCTCACGGGATGGTAGTTCATGTAAAAAATATCTTTCCTTATCTGAATAAAGACCGACTTCGGCCTTTCGAATACAAGCTAGACCCCATATGGAACATGCAACCACATATGACACCGTGAAGTTAAAGCAAGAACCTGGAATGATGGTTCATGGCGAGCGAGATCATCAACTCTAGAGCTACGTTTCCCTTCTCCATCTACTGACACTACACCCTTTATAGTCTTGAAACGTGTCTGGCTTAGCCGCGTACCACGCTGGAGCGACTTCTCTCTCATCTTTTCTGCTTCTGTAAAGGCAGGGTCTGAAATACCCTTGCATAAAAACACAATAGTGAGAGTATGGGTGAAGTGTGTGCAGAACTAGTACATTGTAAAAGTAGCAGATAGCAGGTGGATGAAAAACAAATGACAGGAGACATATGATAGCTCTACAACATTGCATGGCAAACAAAATTAGATTCTACTCCGTATGATTTTCTAATATATGAGCACATGAAATGCAGGTACTCCTCCAGCACACCATCACATGTGGTCATGTCAAGATAACAGTCGAGTAAAAATAAATAGGCCAGTCAATTTTTTTAATGAACCGTTCGATCTATAAGGAATGGGCAGATGGCCTTCGTCTACCTCCCACCAGTCACTGTTGACGATCTTTCTCGAACCGCTAGCGACCATCGGCCCAGTCCCCTTCCTCCATCGCCCCACCCTCCCCTCGACCTCACACCACCACCGTGCATGGCAGCGCCCCCAGGCCATCCCTTTAATCCCGGCCGACCTCCAGATCGGGTGCCAGTAGCTCTAGGCCCCACGCGCCCCTAAGATAAACACCGAGGCGCTACTTCCCTGGCGTAATAGGTGGACTAGCGCCTGTTACGCTGGGGAATGCTTCCGTTAATTTGGAATCACCTGACCAGGAATTGAAATTCAGGGGGGCGACAGACCTCTAGCTAAGGTGAAATAGTATATGAGGAGAAACCTTGTGCATCGCGAGTTACTAGGAACATCTAGTATCAAGAAGAAGCAGTCAACTAGTGTCTTCTGTGGGATGAATACCGTGCAATCAGACACGTAAGATTTGCACGAATAAGGGAAGAGGAGTACCATTTTCGGTTGCCGGTGTGGTCACCTCCACATGTCGCGATGATCTTCTTCTTTTTGCCGGGGAAACCGATGTTCTGGAGGGTGCAGGCTTGGATGAACCCATGGCCAAATAGTTGACTGTGTTGCCGTGGCCGTATGTCGGTGGAGGGGAAGCAGATCTGAGGTGGCGAAGGACAGCGTAGCAGGAACAACTCTGGTGCGGTGGAGGGTGGCGAAGTTGGAGCGGCAGCGGTGAGGCGCAGGACGGCGTGGTTGAACTGGCTCGGGTACGGACGGCTCGGCCTCGGCTTCAACTACTAGCCGTGGAGGGCATTGCGGTTGAGGTTGCAGTGGACGACGACGTCAGGGTATCGGCTCTGGCGTGATGGAGGAGGGCGGCAGTTGATGGGTGGAACGGGATGGCGGACGGAGGATGTCGGGGTTTCGCGGCTGGTGGAGAGGTAGTTTTTGCGCCCATGGAGTAC
>NC_057807.1:528108099-528116340 GCF_018294505.1 Triticum aestivum
TGGGACGTGCTTGTTTTTGGCATTTTTGAACAGAAGATGGGACGCGCTTGTTTGAAATTTGGGGAAAGTACAAACTTTGCCCCCTCTTAAATTTTGGACCTACTGTGGGTCAGGGGTAGAATGGTAATCCCAGGTGTCCCAAATAGTGGGCGGGAGCGATTTCGGCCGCACGCATGTGTGCTTAGGCGGCCATTGTGTATGAATGGTTTTCGGAGGCGACTACGTGGCGTCTAGATGAAGCTACAGACCTACCCCGGTTTAGACCTTTGGACGTTGGGCCGGTAGGTTTCACGGGTTGGAGTTATTAGAAAAGTAATTTCCCTGTACTACCAAACATTGGTCTCACGCGGTTTCGGGTGAGTAGAGGCTCTTTTGGCGCTTCGTTCGAAATTTTGAAACACAAGCATTCACGTTTAGAGTACTCTTGAACTTTGAGGATTGACGTAAATAGATAACGTTAAATTTGACCTTGTATGTTTGAAAACCTCATTAAATTATCCACTTCCTTTTGAAATTTTGACACTTGAAAATCCTATAACTACGATTATTTTGGAATGGAGGAATTAAATTAGAATCTATTTTGTACACGACTACATATGCTATTATGTACAAAATCAGAGCAAAGATTGGTGCCCCCATAATTTAGGAATGATTTACAAATGCCATGATATCAAATTCAAATAATTGAATGGACTTCATGTTGAATTTGATTTTTTAAACCACCTTAAGTTGAATTCAAATGTATAATAGTTCATAGGTAGCTATTTATAATGTTCATTGTATAACTTTCGTATGCATAATGTGCTTTACACACACAACATGAACTATACTCACGTTTATATTTGATTGCTAAAGCGATGCATTGTCTAGAGTTCAAAATACTAACTATGTGGATCAATTGTGTCGAATAATAACATAGACATGCTCAAATTCGATAGAATCTAGATGTCTGATGGATCGATGACCGTTTCTTACGCGAATTGCAAATATCATGATCCCATCCTAATATTTGGATACAATTTATATCTTTAATCAATGTGTACAGCAGTCTTGTACGTGTAGTTTCAGTCTCCATCGGTGGTCTCTCACACATGCTCACACACTCTCTCCCGAGGTATCTTTCTCGCACACATGCTCTCATTATAACCCTCCCTCCCACTCGTAACCATTTACGACTGTTTTCACTAACCTTTATCACAAGCACTCTTCCTCTTGCAAGCATACACATGCACAATCCCCATCGACCCTTTCTATATACATAGACCTGCCTACGTGTCTCCTATACGCACATTATCTTTAGGCATGTCTCTCACGCATTGTCTCACACCTCTCTTCCTAATCGACGAGTATGATTCTAGCAGAGCATTCTGTAGGATGCCCCTTAAAGTTAGGTTGGATGAATAGTAATATCAGAGATAAAGGGGTTACCTTAGTCCGAGAACCTAGGGTTACAAATCCTAGCCGGCTTTGTCAGTGGACATATAGTCCTTCACAATTATGCTATCTTTGTCTTGTACGACTAGTCATCCATAGGTCTCCCTAAATGCGTCACAGGCAGACCAATGTGGCGTAGGACGGAACCGAACGAAGGGCCTCACCTCAACCCACCGGACCTCACGCGGTGACACACCCTCTGCCCCCATGTCTTGTTATCTTCTCACACCCACACATACCAACACAGACACCACACACAAAAAATATATTCTCCCGGTGCCTCTATCCACTCCCCCCTTGCATATACACACTCGAGGGAATCTCTTGCTGTGATGTCATATTCATCTCTCTCTCTCTCTAGACCACTCTCATTTCTTGTGCTATCTCTCCCATGCCCCCCGTCGGCCCCTCTATCCATGCCTCTCTCGAATACATAATACACACACATACCTCTCTAGGCCCTGCCAAATGCATCAACTATACATTCACACATGTTACATCACATACCCCATCGATCTAAAAAGCCTTCTCTTCACGTTTATTTCGCATACAACATTCCTTTTGAATAAAGTGTGGCCAAAAAAATATTTTGGAATTTCTACATATATACAACATTACAAAGTTATATGGAGGAGTATGAACGCTTGCATTGCATGGTGCCCATAATGATATTTATTCCGCACTGTGAATTTGTATATTTTTATACTATATATAAAGTTAGTCATAATAAAGAGAAACGAAGAGCATCTCTGTCTCCATTGCATACCCCCCCCCTCTACGCCCCTTTCACGTATGCACACAAACTATCTCCAGGTCCTCTAAAAGTAAGCCCCTAGCACATTCACGCATGTTTCATCTTTATCTCGCGATATATACAGTGACGATCATTGTATTTGAAGCGAAAGCATGATACGTACATTGGACTTCAAAATCCACTCATTACCGTCGCCATTTACGTTTTGTGGTTATTATACAGTCACGGGCTCACCGTACAACTCTGTATTTGCTCAAGACACGACTAGTTGACCAGTTAAACGCTCCACGTGGCACCTTAGTGTTGCATCACATTATCTCACTACCATCGAGCCCACCTGTCGGCTTGTATCTACTCTATATCTACATAGCAAGATGCCCATGCGTTGCACGGAACATCAAGATGCATTTGTATGAGTAGTTTATCTTGTGGGAGAAAAGGATGAACAAGGGAAGGCCTTATTTGCAAGTGTGGAGAGGGGTGTGGGTATCTTTTTGCAAAATTGCCATAGTTTCCTTCCTATCCGTCAGATATAGATCGAACAGCCTATATTGCAGGATGGCAGGAACACGATCATCACCGACTATGCTTTTTATAAGAGTACGGATAAAATACACTCTTATGAAAAACAGAGTTGGTGATGATGGTGTGCCTGCCATCCTGCAATATAGGTCGTCTGATTTATATCTGACAGATAGGAAAGAAACTATGACAATTTTGCCTAAGATGTACCCACACACCTCTCCACATTTGCAAATAAGCCCTTCCCTCATTCATCCTTTTCTCTCACAAGATAAACTAGTCATACCAATGCATCTTGATGTTACGTGCAACGCGCGGGCATCTTGCTAGTAAGAATGAAAAGAAATGACAAAAAAATATTGGACAGTGGTTCGAAGTCATGACCGCGAGCACAACGGACAAGGTGGCCTTGTATTGGTATGCCGAGCTGTCTGTTTTAACACACATGAGTTGGTGTGGTGATTATACACACACGCACGCATGCACACGAACTGCATGCACGCAACACTCACACGAACACATGCACCCACGCACGCACACAACACTCACACGTACACACGCATCCATGCACGCACGCAACACTCACACGCACACACGCACGCATGCATGCACACACCAGTACACCACACGACCAACACACACTCTCACGCTCAAGTGCTCAACCTACACGTGCATGCGCACACATCAGGCCCTAACAGACACATACACAACCAGGTGATTCCCACACAGGGGGTGGAGTCTTGTGGCGCCTGCGTAAATTTATGTTTATCTGACCTTTTCCCTATGCTAACTGACACGTGGGACCCACGTGGAACGTGATTAATTTAACTAGTCAACATGGTGCCACACAGACTATTTGGCCAGCCAACAGAGTGCAATCCGATGCTGAACCGTGAGCAAGTGACCGTATAATCACCGCAAACCATATATAGTGACCGTGATCAGTTTATTCTGAAGTTTGGTGAACATATTACACTTTTCTCTCTGTAGGCCCTCCAAAACTACATCTCTACACGTTCTCGCATGTTACATCTAACAACTATGCAATACAACACTACTACTACACTCTAACACAATAAATCATATGTGTTGTTAGTTTTACTAGATATAATATTGTTACTTAATTATTCAGTTTGCATACATAAAAATTGCCTTTGAAATGTATGGCGTGTATCATATACCGCACCAGAAAAATCCCGCCCTGTCCTGTTTAATCGGGTTTGTATCGATGGATCGTGCGAAACAGCAAAACTTATAGTACCATATACAGTACAAGTGACAGTTCACTGGGCTATCGTGTCGTGTACTCCTCTGTTGTAAGAGTGGAGCGCTCGCTTACATAAATCTTCTAGTGCCTTTCACCGACATGTGGGGCATCAAGCTACCGGGTCCACGTGCCATACCAGAATACAATGCAGAGCAGCCGGGGTGAAGCACCCAGTCATGGCGCCGGCGTAGTAATGAGCAATGAGGCGTCAAATCACAAAGCTGCACCTTTCCCGCAGTTAAGTTGGAGGGACGAAGTAATAATGCTAAAAAAAATAAGTTGGAGGGACAAAGCAGCCATCATTTCACTCGTTGCTGAATCCTCTTCTCCCTCATCTTCTTCGAGTTAACCACGTGTTGCTTCTGTCATTGTTCTGCCTCATGTGGGAAGCGGATCGGCTTGGTAAAGCACTGACACGTGGGACCGCATGTTAGCAAACCACCAGGACAACGTGCTCTAAAAATAAGAAACCTCCCCCGCCATCCGCGCGGCAAAATCACCTCCTTTTTACTAATCTTGATTCTATAATTTTTTAGATCAATATAATTGAGATTTGTATAGATAGCACGCAGGAGCAAAACCAAGTGGTACGGTTAAGGGCATCCACAATGTGTAGCCAAATGTGAAAAAACTTTTGGCATCGTGGGAACTATTGTGGACGGTGTTGCCAAAGCCAAAAGGATGGAACCGAAGCTCCCTGATTGATTGATTGAAGGAATAAAAAACTGCAACGTCTCTCCTCTTCCTGCCGTGCTTGGATGCATGTACAGTATAGAGGATAGAGTCTGCTCCCCTGTCCCTTCTATCATAAATCACAAAGCAGTGAGGCGTCAAATCACAAAGCACAGACGAAGCAACCATCATTTTACTCTTCGCTGACTCCGCTTCTCCATTGTCTTCTTCGAGAAACCATCTCACCGCACTAAGCTGGACGGATGACGCTATTGTGTACGAGTAGTACTAGTACATTTACGCGCCCTTTGGTTCAACAGACTTCCTGGATGCAAATAAGGCGGTTGTCTCGGCTTGTAGGCGGCACTTGCGAATGACTTATCGTGGTCTCCCTCAATGGTCTTCTCCGTCAAACGCACTTCGCCAAGCCACAACGTTCGAGATATCGTCGACGTCACCGCAATGGGGAAGGAAGTCAAATATAGTTACTACCTCCATTTTTTTGTACACAAGGCCAGTATATCAAAATTACAATTTGCAAAAGGCCACTAACACTAATCGAGGCAAAATTGATGGGGTTTGCCTCGTACTAGCAACCAAGGACATTAATATCCCATGCATGCATGCGGGAGTGAGAAGGTTGGTTTGCATGGCGCTGCATGTATGAAGCGATGAGGAGTGAGATGGTTAGCTCTTTGGGCTTTGGAGAAAAAAATACACATTAATTGACACGTGAAATGAGGATTTGTATCGATTAATCCCGCGAAGGAAAACCCCGCCTTTCTTTTCTAACACTAGTACTCCTAGTACGTAGTACTAGTACTATGTACTTATCGTGTTTGGGTCTAGGCCTTGCATTGCATACTTCGCAACCCATTTTTGCCAAGCTTGCCTAAAGTTTTCAAAACGAAAAGGAGGTACACTTGCGCACGGCTGTCGCGGTCGCACCGCACCCTCACACGGTCGCTCCTGCATGTCGCGGTCGCACCACACCCTCATATGCACAGTCGCTCTTGCACGCCGCAAACCCAACCAAGGGAACGCACCCTCACCGAGATGTGCTGTCGCATGTGAACAAACCAAACTCAGCCATCCTACCGCTGACACATAATTTTCGTTCATAGAGTATGTTTATCCAACCGCATGTTGGGGAGTATCCGTATGGCCCGTGCGGTGGTCTGTTGGGGAAGAAGAAGAGGTGAGGAAGAAGGGTTAGGAGACATAGGATATTCATCCAACCGCCTAAAATGGTAGACTTACCCAAGTCAGGCTACTTGTATAACAATATATGTTTTTACACAGCAAAAGATCCATAAAAACAACAACATAAAGAAAAACTATCACTGCTCGCGGAACGAGACGCCCTCGTCGTCTTTGGCTACCGGCGCGAACCAGCTGTAGCTGCCGACGTGTGTCTCCGCACCGTGGTTGTCCTCGGCCTCCAGCTACTCGTTCACGCGGAGCATGCGGGAGCTCTACAAGGGGATGAGAGCACCGCCCGGTTCAAGTCGAGGACGTCCGGTTCCGCCTGCGGGAGGGCCTCAATGGCAGCGGCATCCGCGCGCTCCGCGTCCACTCGAGCCTCCGCCACCCAGTTCAAGTCCAGGACGTCGAGTTCCACCTGCAGGAGGGCCTTGATGAGAGCGGCATCCGCGTGCTCCACATCGAGTTGAGCCTCTGCCGCCCGGTTCAAGTCCAGGACGTCCGGTTCTGCCTGCAGGAGGTGCTCGATGGCAGCGGCATCCGCGCGCTCTGCCTCAATTTGAGCCTCCCCCGCCCGGTTCACATCCACGGCATCCGATTCTGCCTGCAGGAGAGCCTCGATGGTAGCGGCATGCGCACGCTCCACGTCGAGTTGAGCCTCTGCCTCCCGGTCCTCGTTTAGTATCGCCAGGTTGAACCGCTGGTCCGCCTGCACCATGAGGGACTCGGACGCGGGCACGAAGTCGAGGTCCATCGTCTCATACCCATCGGGGGCCTTCTGCGCCGCGACCTCCGCCATGAACATTGGATCGACATCCTCCTCCTTGTAGCTTGGCTCCGAAGAACTCGGGGATTGGCCCGCCACAAAGCGAGCTTGGGAACGGAGGTCTCTGGCGCCGACTGCCGCCGTGATTTCTGCGCCGGCGCTCCAGCGTCAGCATCTTGTAGTACGTGATCTTGCAGCGCACCATGGATTTCCGGTGAACTAGGGGACGCTTGATGCAGGCTAGGGGATCGAAAGGTGGGGGAAGGGGCTGGAGATTAGGTGTGGTTTTAGGGCAATGGCTGGCGTAGGTCGAGCAGCGAAGGTTCTGGTGTGAATAGTGGTTCCGGTGATGACCGGTCAATCGGTTTTGACTGTACATCGCTCTTATCGCCTTCGCGTTGCAGCCCGGCACGCTGGACCCTCCACGTCGCTCACTGAATGGAACGCGCTTCATCTTGTGTTTTCGCTCGCTTTTGGGACCGCAGCTGAGAGCAAACCGACGTCCCTCCCTCCCCCGCCAGCATCATTTTATGCGGAGTAAATAAAAGAGGGAGTATACTACGGATGAGGATCCCCTGACGTGGCCGAACCCATTGAGTAAGTGACATGCGGGGCCTAGCAAGCATGGGGTCCTCCAGTAAGTGACCGAAAGGGAGGGTAAGGCAGGGATACATATGTGAAAGGAGCTTCCAATGATATAATTTTCACATTATACATATCATGTACTATTAGTCTTGTCAATAGTCAAATGCAGTTTTGAAAAACGCATTAGAGAATGGCTAATAATATAGCCAGTCGATGGCTATAAGGAACTGCCATGTCATCTATAGCCATCATCTATTATATGGACTCATACAGTAGTGTGGGATATAAGGTTGGCTATTTCCCGCAATTTTTTTTAAGGTTGGCTATTGTATTTGTACTTTTTCCCATATCCTCTCCATCTCTTTCTTCATATTTATTGTACGTATTTAACTAGGAATGCGTATATAGATAGGCTCTTGCATGAGAGCTCACTCCCCTTATTTTTTTACATCTCTCTCCTCCACATAGGCCCTATATAAATGGAAGGAGGGAGTACAACTATGAGCACTGCATACTCTAGTACAGATGTTGTCAGTACTCCACTAGTACTATTGGACAGGGAGCTTAAAAAAGTTACTATTGGACTGGCTATACGTGGCGAAATCCTAGTAGGAAGGGCATGCGCAAGAACAAGCACATTCACTTGGTTGAAAACAAATTGGCAACCATCTCGAGTACAAATCTAGGAGTACGCACGAATCTAAAAATATTGGTTGGGCGTTGTCGAATGTTGATACTTTTTTTATCAAAGTAGAGATACTTTGACTACACATAAAACTTATATGTAAACTAGAAATGATAGGAGGGAGTATATTGTACGTTCAAAAACGAAACGAACATTGAATACCCTTTATATATGATTTGCGGATGCTATGATCACCGGTTCAAAATTTTGAATCCGCCTTAGGTATCACACATGCCCCCACTTGTTCTCTCTCGATTTCATCTCGGGGTCCGGAGATTGATTGAAAGAGGACTAGGGTGGGTACCATACGTTCGTTTTGTTTATGAACGTAAAATATACTCCCTTTGATCCAC
>NC_057807.1:528116491-528141586 GCF_018294505.1 Triticum aestivum
ACCAAACCTTTATCTCCTTGCACGACACGCAATTGATCTCTGAACATCAATCGATCTCGTCAACATGTGTCGGGGCATGCATGAACCGAATGGGATGCCAAAACTAAGACACTAAGCGACACGTAGTGGAGGCAAAGTGAAACTTCAAACGAACCGTTTGTTTGTATGCATGTCGGACAAATTACAAATAATCATTGGAAATACAAGCATGGTCTAGGCCCACATGCGAATGATACTCGGCAGAATGTTCAAATGAGGCATGCAGGAGGATGGACTTGACCGGAGGGAGACATGATCGATGGAGAAGAGGGTTGGAGATGAATGAGAAATAAGCAAACGCCACATGATTATACTTGACCGGCTCAAATAAACAATAAGTTGTCTTGCTTGGCCTACATAGTGAAAGGCCTAATGCACAACACGGAGCACTGACGCTCGAATATGGCCGGTAAAACAGGGAAACCGAC
Organism: Triticum aestivum; assembly: GCF_018294505.1. NCBI lineage: Eukaryota > Viridiplantae > Streptophyta > Magnoliopsida > Poales > Poaceae > Triticum > Triticum aestivum. The sequence continues at coordinate 528,116,959 of NC_057807.1, forward strand.
ATGTGGGGCACACCTGTCAGGACGATGTAGCGCAAACTAGTCCAATGGAGGAGCTGGCCCATGACCTCCTCGCCACCGGCAACCGTTCATGTGGGTCGTGGGGGCCAACAACGTGGCGCAGCTCCAACACCGCCTCTGGACATGGTGACTGAGGGAGTCCTGGACTAGGGGGTGTCCGGACAGCCGGACTATCATTATCCGCCGGACTCCAAGACTACGAAGATACAAGATTGAAGACTCCGGCTCATGTCTGGATGGTACTTTCCTTGGCGTGGAAGGCAAGCTTGGCAATACGGATATGTAGATCTCCTACCATTGTAACCGACTCTGTGTAACCCTAGCCCTCTCCGGTGTCTATATAAACCGGAGGGCTTTAGTCCGTAGGACAACATACATTACAACAATCATACCATAGGCTAGCTTCTAGGGTTTAGCCTCCTTGATCTCGTGGTAGATCTACTCTTGTACTACGCATATCATCAATATTAATCAAGCAGGACGTAGGGTTTTACCTCCATCAAGAGGGCCCGAACCTGGGTAAAACATTGTGTCCCTTGTCTCCTGTTACCATCCGCCTAGACGCACAGTTCGGGACCCCCTACCCGATATCCGCTGGTTTTGACACCGACATTGGTGCTTTCATTGAGAGTTCCTCTGTGTCGTCACCAATAGGCTTGATGGCATCTTCAACCAACGACGCTGTCCAGGGTGAGACTTTTCTCCCCGGACAGATCTTCGTATTCGGCGGCTTCGCACTGCGGGCCAATTCACTTGGCCATCTGGTGCAGATCAAAAGCTACGCCCCTGGCCGTCAGGTTAGATTCGGGAGCTTAAACTTCACGGCCGACGTCCGCGGAGACTTGATCTTCGACGGACTCGAGCCGCAGCCAAGCATGCCGCACTGTGACGATGAGCACGATTTAGCTCTGCCGCCGAACAGTGCCTTGGAGGCCGCACACGGATCCGCTTCGGCCTTTAGCCCAGAGCCGATCGCCCAGATCGAGGGCCGGTGGATAGACGCCGCCCCGGGGGCTTCAACATCCACGACGATGGAGCCGAACACTGATCTTGTCCCCTGCGAAACCCGTGATTCCGAGGCGCCGGACTCCTCGCCGGACTCCGAACCTCCTGCGCCCCTACCAACCAATCCAGATTGGGTGCCAGTTATGGAATTCACCGCCGCGGACATCTTCCAACACTCGCCTTTTGGCGATATCTTGAATTCATTAAAGCATCTCTCGTTATCGGGAGAGTCCTGGCCGGACTATGGCCAGGATGGTTGGGGTACAGACGATGAAGAAATTCAGAGCCCACCCACCACCCACTTTGTAGCCACTGTCGAGGATTTAACCGACATGCTAGACTTCGACTCCGACGACATCGACGCTATGGACGACGATGCCGGAGACGAACGGGAGCCAGCGCCTACAGGGCACTAGAAGACCACCTCGTCATACGACATATATATGGTGGACACCCCAAAAGAAGGGGATGGCGAAGAAGCAGCGGAGGCAGACTCTCTAAAGAAGCAGCCCAAACGCCGACGTCAGCGGCGCCGCTCTAAATCCCGCCACAGCAAGAATGGAGATTCCGGCACAGGAGACAATAATACCCCAGAAAGTGCCGAAGACAATCCCCTCCAGCATGACTCAGCGCAGGAGGATGCAGAAGCAAGCCCCCACGTGAGGGCGGCAGACGAAGAGGTTGAGGATCATAACTATATGCCTCCCTCCGAAGACGAAGTAAGCCTCAACGATGATGAATTCGTCGTACCTGAGGATCCCGTCAAACAAGAGCGCTTCAAGCGCAGGCTTATCGCCACAACAAATAGCCTAAAGAAAAAGCAGCAACAGCTCCAAGCAGATCAAGACCTGCTGGCCGATCGATGGACCGAGGTCCTCGCGGCCGAAGAGTATAAACTCGAATGCCCCTCCAAAAGTTACCCAAGACGCAAGCTGCTCCCCCGATTAGAGGAGGAAGCATACATACCTTCATCACCAGCGCATGATATGGCTGACCGACCACCACATGGTCGTGACAGAGAGGCATCCAGGCCCCCAGCCAAGACCATACCCCGACATCGCTCCAAAAGTACGAAGCCAAGAGGGAACGCGCCGGACTTGCGAGACATATTGGAGGACAAGGCAAGGCAATCCAGATCCATCTACGGATCACGTGGGCGCCCTACGACCCACGACGAATACCGTCGCGCCGGATACAATAACCCCGGCCGGGACGAACACAGCAGATAGCGCTCTCTCGAGCTGCGTCGCGATATAGCTCAATACAGGGGCGCCGCACACCCTCTATGCTTCACTGACGAAGTAATGGATCATCAGATCCCCGAAGGGTTTAAACCCGTAAACATTGAATCTTACGATGGCACAACAGACCCCGCGGTTTGGATCGAAGACTACCTTCTCCACATTCATATAGCCCACGGTGATGATCTCCATGCCATCAAGTATCTCCCACTCAAGCTTAAAGGACCAGCTCGGCATTGGCTAAACAGCTTGCCCGCAGAGTCAATTGGGTGCTGGGAAGACCTGGAAGCCGCATTCCTCGACAACTTCCAGGGCACGTATGTGCGACCACCAGACACCGATGACCTAAGCCACATTATTCAGCAGCCAGACGAATCGGCCAGACAATTCTGGACATGGTTCTTGACAAAGAAAAACCAAATCGTCGACTATCCGGATGCAGAGGCCCTTGCAGCCTTCAAACATAACATCCGGGACGAATGGCTAGCCCGACACCTGGGGCAGGAAAAGCCGAAATCGATGGCAGCCCTCACATCGTTAATGACCCGCTTTTGCGTGGGAGAGGACTGCTGGCTAGCCCGTAGCAACAACCTCCGTAAAAATTCTGGCAGTCCAGATACAAAGGACAACAACGGCAGGTCACGTCGAAACAAAAACAAGCGCCGCATAAACGGCGACGATAAGGAGGATACGGCAGTCAATGCCGGATCCCGAGGCTCTAAACCCGGTCAGCGGAAGAAGCCATTCAAAAGAACCACTCCGGGTCCGTCCAATCTGGACCGAATACTCGACCGCTTATGCCAGATACATGGCACCTCTGAAAAGCCAGCTAACCACACCAATAGAGATTGCTGGGTGTTCAAGCAGGCCGGCAAGTTAATTGCCGAAAACAATGACAAGGGGCTAAACAACGACGACAAGGAGGAGACCCGACCGCCGAACAACAGAGGACAGAAGGGTTTCCCCCCACAAGTGCGGACGGTGAATATGATATACGCGACCCACATACCCAAGAGGGAGAGGAAACGCACACTCAGGGACGTCTATGCGATGGAGCCAGTCGCCCCAAAGTTCAATCCATGGTCCTCTTGTCCGATCACTTTCGATCGAAGAGACCATCCGACCAGCATACGCCATGGCAGATTCACCGCATTGGTTTTAGACCCAATCGTCGATGGATTTCACCTCACAAGAGTCCTGATGGACGGCGGTAGTAGCCTGAACCTGCTTTATCAGGACACAGTGCGCAAAATGGGCATAGACCCATCAAGGATTAAACCTACAAAGACAACCTTTAAAGGTGTCATCCCAGGAGTGGAGGCCAACTGTACAGGCTCAGTCACACTGGAAGTGGTCTTCGGATCCCCGGATAATTTCCGGAGCGAAGAGTTAATCTTCGACATAGTCCCGTTTCGCAGCGGCTATCATGCTCTGCTCGGACGAAACGCGTTTACAAAATTCAACGCGGTGCCGCATTATGCATACCTAAAGCTCAAGATGCCAGGCCCTCGTGGAGTCATCACGGTCAATGGGAATACGGAACGCTCCCTCCGAACGGAGGAACATACAGCGGCTCTCGCGGCAGAAGTACAGAGCAGCCTTCTAAGGCAATTCTCAAGTCCGGCAGTTAAAAGGCCGGACACAGCAAAGCGCGCCCAGAGCAATGCCAACCAAGACCACCTGGCGCGATCAGAGCACGCGTAGCAATGCGGCCCCAACCCTCGCCCGCGCATGATCGCAAGAATAACACTCCGTGTACATCATTACGCTTTGGAGATACCATGGGCGCAGGGAAAGGGGCACAATCACAATGGACCCAGAGTGCGGCTCGACCACACCAGGGGCTCACAAGTGTGCCCCCCTTCTTTTTTATTTTATTTTTCTTCTTCTTTTATGTACACAGGACTCTGTTAACCAGAAGCCCTGTCCGGTGGCGAACCAGCCGAACTCATGATGCAACAGTCAGGGACTAAGGAAGGCCGCGACGAACATTCAGGTGGTCTCAATTACGAGCATTAAATTTGATTATATACACCAAGTCTGCAGCTCATCCTTGGAGGGGGACATGTTTATTGAGTCCAAATCCCTTGCTTACCGCACTATTTGTATCAGTCCGCTCTACTAGCAGACTTTCTTTCATAAATAATGCAGCACCTTTTTATTGCAATTGTGTTATCTCTTATATATATGTTCATTATATGACATCTTGCACCCGTATATTTTGGTACGGCCGAATACGCCAGGGGCTTCTGTTCCCCAAATTATGGTGTGATAAAGTCCAAACACTTTCACATGTGCGGCACCCCGAACTTATAGCATTATATGAATCGGCTCCGAATCATGTCTTGGGTCAATAGTTGGGTTTGCCCGGCTCCCACGTTTTGGTGCCTTACGTTCTGTTCTGTCGGCTAAGGTGGCACTGGGAGAACCACTGCGATTGCGCCCCGGTTGAGCCGGGCGACCGCCTCAGTGGAGAAAGCTAAAACTGACTAGCATGATAAGGCGAGAGACTGGTCGCTGTTCGAGAGGTTTTTTCGGGTCCTTAAAGACTCACGCCGCTTCGAGCGAAGTTCCGGATAATGTCCGATGAAGGCGTGGATAGCGCCTCGGATTCAGTCTTCCGAATACCAGGGGCTTCGCCGAAATTTAAAATTATAGAATTCTATGGCTAAGTGAGAGTGTTCAAGCATTATAAGTCCGGTTGCCTTGTTCGTCATGTTGAGCGCCTCCCTAGATGGACCCAAAAATGGGAACAAGAGTGCTCAAGTTTATCCCGAACACCCCAGCACTTGTGGCTTGGGGGCTGAAGCCAACGACTTGCCATCTCTCAGATTTTACAAACGGCCGCACAGAAGGTAATATTTTAAATTAAAAAAGCATTGCTCATGGCGCATATGAAAGATGTTTTCAGCGCACAGGATAAATACACAGCGAGTTCACTCAAAGATTACATTTCGGGAGGACTCATCTGCAATATCGCATGCTCCCTTCAGGACAATTTTATAATACTTCTCCGGCGTGCGATACTCCTTGCCCGGCGGCGGTGGGTTCGTGAGAAGCTTCTCCGCATCCAGTTTGCCCCATTGCACCTTTATGCGGGCAAGGGCCCGACGAGCGCCTTCGATACAGGCGGAGCGCTTGACTACATCCAGCCTGGGGCATGCATCCACCAGCCGCCGCACGAGGCCAAAGTAGCTCCCAGGCATGGCCTGTCCAGGCCATAGCCGGACTATGAGACCCTTCATGGCCTCCTCAGCTACCTTGTGGACTTCGACCAGCTGCTTCAGCTGGTTGCTTGGGGGCACCGGATGGCCGGCCTCAGAGTACTGAGACCAGAAGACCTTCTCCGTTGAGCTCCCCTCCTCGCCACGATAGAATGCGGCGGCATCAGACGCACTACGCGGCAGATCTGCAAACGCCCCTGGAGAGCTCCGAATTCGGGTAAGTGTCAGGTAGTTCACACTAACAAGCCTGCTTTGCATGAAAAATGCCTTACCCGCCGCTATCTTCTTTATGCCCTCAACTTCCTGAAGGGCCTTATGGGTCTCGGCCTTGGCGGACTTGGCACTTTCGAGAGCCGAGGCAAGCCCGGACTCTCGAGTCTTGGAGTCACGCTCCAAACTCTCATGCTTTTCCATGAGAGCCTGGAGCTCTTGCCGAACTTCCGCCACCCGTGCCTCTTGCTTTTCTCGCTCAGCCCGTTCCGCGGCCGCACTGCGTTCGGCCGCGGACACAACATCCTTCAGGGCTGCCACCTCGTTAGTGGCCCCTGCAATACACATATTTTCCTTGTTAATTTTATTTGCAACCAAAATCCTTTTCTGTAAGGTACTTATTCAAAGAGGAGTTACTCACCTTCTTTTTCCTCGAGCTTCCTCTCGGCATGGCCGCGCTCTTGCTCGGACCGCTCAAGGTCCTTCTTCAGCACCTCGACCTCCGCCGTTAATGCGGTAGAGGTCAGCAGCGCAGCCTGCAAACCCATATTGACATATTTTAGGCAACCCTGCGTATATCTTGTTAGATCCTCAGTCCGGCTTTTCTTTCCGAACACCGAACTAAGCATCAGGGGCTACTGTCTATGCGGTATTACATTACATAATTTTAACTTCTTACCTCAAAGCCTGTTAGAAGGCTGCTGCAGGCTTTGGTCAGCCCGCTCTTAGCGAGCTGAAACTTCTCAATCACCGCACTCATGATAGTGTGGTGTTCTTCCTCGATGGAAGCGCCTTTAAGCGCCTCCAACAGGTTATCCGGCGCCTCCGGTTGGACGGAGGCCGCCGGCGTCGCGGTCCTGCCCTTCTTTCGAAGGGGCCGCTTGCTGGACTCTGGAACCACTGCGGGTTCCGATGTAGAGTCCGGCACAAAGTCCGGGAGGCTGCCTGACGGCCCCTCCGGAGCCTCCTCCTGATGGGTCCCTCTTTGGGATCCCACCTTGGCGTCTTCGTCGGCGCGTGGGGTAGAGGCAGTCGGGATGGAATTCACATCCGACGAGGCCAATGACCCGCTCGATGAGTCGGGGAGATCATCATTGGCCGGACTACGGGCAGAATGCGGCGTTAGAAGGATACTACGCTACATAAAAGAAATTACACATCAAGGATCCGGATACTTATGATCTCGCCGGACGCCTGGCCCTTGGAGGCCACTCATCCTCGCCAACGCTGATGTTGGTGAAACTGTCCGGGGGGATAGTTCTCCCCCTCTTGGACCCTTCGCCCCCCCGATGGGGGAGGCCTTCCTCTTCTTCTCTCCCTCCTCCGGGAGAGAATACTCCTCCTCCTCGTCTTCAGGGGAGGAGTCCTCGTCGTCGTCAGACACCTGATTGCGGAAACTCTTTCGAGTCCCCGTGGCCACCTTCTTGGCCTTCTTCTCCGGCACCACGTGCGGTGCCGGAACCAGCAGCCCTGTTAAGCGGGCGTCCACTGGGTCTTCTGGCATGGGAGCCGGGCTGATAAGCAGCTTGGCCTTCTCCATCCATTCCTGTCAAAGGAAGTGGCAGAATGAAATCCCACTAAAAGTTGATTTAATTATCACAAGTGTCCCGTGATGGGGTTGAATTACTTACCTCGTCAGTTGGATACTGCGAGCTGAATCCGCGATCTTCCGTCGCGGATGCGGGGGCTTCGGCACCCTTGAACAGCACCCTCCAGGCGCCTTCGTACGTTGTATCGAAGAGCCCGCTTAGCGCCTGGTGCTGTTCCGGATTGAACTCCCACAAATTTAATGCCCGTTCTTGGCATGGGAGGATCCGCCGGATGAGCATGACTTGGACCACGTCGACGAGCCTGAGCCTATTGCTCACCATCTTCTTGATGCAGGCTCGGAGTCCCGTCACCTCCACCGGATTGCCCCACTGCAAGCCCTTCTCTTTCCAGGAGGTGAGCTGTGTGGGAATGCCAGATCTAAACTCGGGGGCCGCCGCCCATGTGGGCTTGCGCGGCTCGGTGATGTAGAACCACCCCGATTGCCACCCCTTGACGGAATCCACAAAGGTCCCTTCGAGCCAAGGTACATTGGGCAATTTGCCCAACATGGCGCCTCCGCATTCCGCTTGCGTGCCCTTCACAACCTTCGGCTTGATGTTGAAGGTCTTGAGCCACAGGCCGAAGTGGGGCCGGATGCAGAGGAAGGCCTCGCACACGACGATAAACGTCGAGATGTTGAGGATGAAGTTCGGCGCCAGATCGTGCAAATCCAGGCCGTAGTAAAACATGAGCCCCCGGACAAATGGATGGAGCGGAAAGCCCAGTCCGCGGAGGAAGTGGGGGAGGAAGACGACTGAGGGAGTCCTGGACTAGGGGGTGTCCGGACAGCCGGACTATCAATATCCGCCGGACTCCAAGACTACGAAGATACAAGATTGAAGACCCCGGCTCGTGTCCGGAAGGTACTTTCCTTGGCATGGAAGGCAAGCTTGGCAATACGGATATGTAGATCTCCTACCATTGTAACCGACTCTGTGTAACCCTAGCCCTCTCCGGTGTCTATATAAACCGGAGGGCTTTAGTCCGTAGGACAACATACATCACAACAATCATACCATAGGCTAGCTTCTAGGGTTTAGCCTCCTTGATCTCGTGGTAGATCTACTCTTGTACTACCCATATCATCAATATTAATCAAGCAGGACGTAGGGTTTTACCTCCATCGAGAGGGCCCGAACCTGGTTAAAACATTGTGTCCCTTGTCTCCTGTTACCATCCGCCTAGACGCACAGTTCGGGACCCCCTACCCGAGATCCGCTGGTTTTGACACCGACAACGACCCTCTCATGAGGCCCTGGGGTAGGGATGAGCTGCCCCTCGTCGAGCAACCGATGCGCGATATCGCCGAAAAGGTATACGGCGTTGCGCAGCTTGGTGATGTCCTCCTCTTTAGCGGTGGAGGCTAACCATTTACCTCCCGCTCCAGACATATTCGGAGAAGGTCGAGGCGAGATGTGCAAGCTTGGGTGTTGGAGCTCGAGGGCGCGGAGATGGATAAGCAAAGGAGGAAGAAGGCGTAGGTGAGAAGGTGAATCCTTATCCCTTATATATAGGCGGACGGAAACTGTGCGTCCCCCACCGGCCTGATAAAACTCGCTTATCTCCCAAGCGCCACCATCAATGGCGCGGTTGGGTTACCCACGTCCGTATTGATGAGAATCCCGGAATAAGGGGAACACGATCTCTGCTTCGACAAGACGTGCCAAGGAAACCGCTTCGCTAAACGTGCTGAGGTGGTATAGTAAAAAACGATTCAAACAAGGGCTTGGTGGCGGTGTGATGTCATGCCGCATAATACGTCAGCAGATTGAGCTAAGTGTACATTTTATTCTCTCTACGGTGGAATGTGGAAATTATTTTTTGCAGAGCCGGACACTATCCTGGTGTTCATGATCTTCTCTGGATTATTCAAGGGAGGAACCCGCCTTGCAATGCCGAACATTATGCGCGCCGGACTTATCGTCATTGAAGACTGGTTCAGGGGCTACTGAGGGAGTCCTGAACTAGGGGGTGTCCGGACAGCCGGACTATCATTATCCGCCGGACTCCAAGACTACAAAGATACAAGATTGAAGACTCCGGCTCGTGTCCGGATGGTACTTTCCTTGGCGTGGAAGGCAAGCTTGGCAATACGGATATGTAGATCTCCTACCATTGTAACCGACTCTATGTAACCCTAGCCTCCTCCGGTGTCTATATAAACCGGAGGGCTTTAGTCCGTAGGACAACATACATTACAACAATCATACCATAGGCTAGCTTCTAGGGTTTAGCATCCTTGATCTCGTGGTAGATCTACTCTTGTACTACCCATATCATCAATATTAATCAAGCAGGATGTAGGGTTTTACCTCCATCGAGAGGGCCCGAACCTGGGTAAAACATTGTGTCCCTTGTCTCCTGTTACCATCCGCCTAGACGCACAGTTCGAGACCCCCTACCCGAGATCCGCCGGTTTTGTCACCGATAGTGACCGCGGTGAGCAACATGCTCATCATCGCTAGACATGGTCGGTTTTAGTGTGCCGAGGGTGGCGTTAGTGCTGTGGCACAACCAACAGCTAGTATGTTTGGTTTGTGCCCAACGTTGCCCCATCAAAGCATTGGGTAGACAAAATTTTGGTTGAGGTTTTGGTTGCCCATGATTTGGCCGACATCGGCAAGACAAATGAACTAGAGTTGGCTAGAGTTCATTGGCATGCCAAAAAATGGCAACCATCCATTTTTGGGTCATGACCAAAACCTAAAAAAATGGCAACTGAGGGAGTCCTAGACTAGGGGGTGTCCGGATAGCCAAACTATCATCGTTGGCCGGACTCCAAGACTATGAATATACAAGATTGAAGACTTCGTCCCGTGTCCGGATGGGACTTTCCTTGGCGTGGAAGGCAAGCTTGGCAATACGGATATGTAGATCTCCTACCGTTGTAACCGACTCTGTGTAACCCTAGCCCTCTCCTGTGTCTATATAAACCAGAGGGTTTTAGTCCATAGGACGAATAACAATAATACCATAGGCTAGCTTCTAGGGTTTAGCCTCCTTTATCTCGTGGTAGATCCACTCTTGTACTACCCATATCATCAATATCAATCAACCAGGAGTAGGGTTTTACCTCCATCGAGAGGGCCCGAACCTGGGTAAAAACATCGTGTCCCTTGTCTCCTGTTACCATCCGCCTAGACGCACAGTTCGGACCCCCCTACCCGAGATCCGCCGGTTTTGACACCGACATTGGTGCTTTCATTGAGAGTTCCTCTGTGTCGTCGCTTATAGGCCCAATGGCTCCTTCGATCATCAACAACAACGCGGTCCAGGGTGAGACTTTTCTCCCCGGACAGATCTTCGTATTCGGCGGCTTTGCACTGCGGGCCAATTCACTTGGCCATCTGGAGCAGATCGAAAGCTATGCCCCTGGCCATCAGGTCAGATTTGGAAGTTTGAACTACATGGCCGACATCCGCGGAGACTTGATCTTCGACGGATTCGAGCCACAGCCGAGCGCGCTGCACTGTCACGATGGGCATGATCTAGCTCTGCTGCCGGACAGTGCCCTGGAGGCCGCACACGAGTCCGCCCCGACCCTTAACTCGGAGCCGACTGCACCAATCGAGGATGGGTGGCTAGACACCGCCTCGGGGGCCGCCACCTCTACGGCGATGGAGCCGAATACCGACCCGGTCCCTTGTGAAGCTCGTGACTCCGAGGTGCCGGACTCCTCGCCGGACTCCGAACCTCCCGCGCCCTACCAATCGAATCCGATTGGGCGCCGATCATGGAGTTCAGCACTCGCCTTTCGGCGACATCCTAAATTCGCTAAAGTATCTCTCGTTGTCAGGAGAGCCCTGGCCGGACTACGGTTAGGACGGTTGGGATGCGGACGATGAAGAAATTCAAAGCCCACCCACCACCCACTTTGTAGCCACTGTTAACGATATGACCGACATGCTAGACTTCGACTCCGAAGACATCGACGGTACGGACGACGATGCCGTAGACGACCAAGAACCAGCGCCTACGGGGCACTAGAAAGCCACCTCAACTCACGATGTATACATGGTGGATACACCAAAAGGAAGCGATAGCGAGGAACAACGGGACACGGTGAAAGATAATTCCCCCGAAAAACAGCCAAAACGGCGACGCAAACGCCGCCCGAAGTCCCACCTCGATAACAGCAGCACCCATACAGACCCAGCCAAAGAGCAGGGCGAACCAGTGGACGACAAACATGCCACGAAGCAACCGTCCAAATAGGATGAATTGAACAAGCAACCCATCCCTGGTGAAAACAATAGTCCAGACGATCTCACGCCGAACACATCACTGGAGCATGACAACCTCCACAAAAGGCTCGTCGCCACTGCGAGATGTTTCAAGAAGCAGAAGCGAAACCTCAAAACAGTGGAAGACGTACTCAGAATGAGATGGAGCAAAGTACTCAGGACCGCAGATAAATACGGCGATAGTCACCAAGCAAAGAGCTACCCAAAGCACAAGCTGTTGCCCGAATTCGACGAGAAGGCCGTAGAGCCCCCACAGTCAAAGAACAAAGAGGCCGCCTGGTCGGATAGACGACCACATGACAAGCAAAGAGCAGCAAGCGACGCCGCACACAAGCCGGCACACGATCCACATAAGGATCCTCGTAAAAAGGATGGCCCGGTTAGGTCCATCTATGGGCCAAGAAAGAAGGATCCAGGGAGAACCACAACACGTCGAGTGTTCGAAAATAACGGTACACCTAAATACAGGGGCGCCTCACACCCCCTATGTTTCACCGATGAGGTACTGGATCATGAATTTCCAGCGGGACTCAAACCCGTAAACATAGAGGCATACGACGGAACAACAGACCCCGGAGTCTGGATTGAGGATTATATCCTACACATACATATTGCTAGAGGAGACGATCTCCACGCCATCAAATACCTACCCCTCAAGCTCAAAGGGCCAGCTCGGCATTGGCTCAAAAGCCTCCCAGAAAATACCATTGGAAGTTGGGAAGAGCTTGAGGATGCGTTTCGAGCAAATTTTCAGGGGACTTATGTCCGACCTCCGGATGCAGACGATTTAAGTCATATAACTCAACAGCCCGGAGAGTCAGCCCGCAAATTCTGGAACAGGTTCCTCACCAAAAAGAACCAAATAGTCGACTGTCCGTGTCAGGACCCCGACTCGATGTCACATCGATCTAGCTGGTAACACCTCATATCACTTTGCGGCCTCACGCACGTATCCCCACGGGTGTCGTCTTACCTTTTCCCGGGACCGTTTGCGCCTTTTGGCTCACGTATATGATAGTGTCGCTAGCATCCATATGATAAAGAGCCCGGGCTGACATGACTAGTCGTAAACCCAAAGTGGCACAGACTTACAGGGACAGGCATCCATGACCCAGCTTCGAACGTGTCGGTCATCAGCAAGTGGGTCCGGGCTGTAGCACTGGGCTAGCAGGACTCCGGTAAACCGGGCTGTAGCGGGCTAACAGGACTCCGGTACTCAATGCGTGACATTTCCCCAAAGGGACAGACACATGAACGAAGAAGGACACATGCCAGCCAGCCTAAGTGTTCCAGAGCAGTAGCAAGCTACCATGGCTCAGCGGTAACACTAGGAGACATTTCCCGGTAAGAGAGGCTACTAAAGATAAACAACTAGATAGTCAGATCCCACACATACCAAGCATTTCAATCATACACACAATATGCTCGATATGTGCATATACAACGAAGCATCACAACATGACTCTACGACACAAGTACTTTATTTAGGGCTCAGAGAGCCATACATAACATACACACAAAGGTACGGGTCTCACGACCCAACATACAAGTCATACAATCATACAAGCCAACAGCGGAAGTAACTTGTCTGAGTACAGACAACTAGTAAAATAAAAGAGGCTTGGAAAGCCTGGCTATACTATGTGGTCCTTCACAAGCTCAGGGTCACCACCTGGGTCTTTAGCCTACTCGTTGATGTCAACGTCTACATAGAACCCATCAGAAGGGGTTGCAGCGTCTTCTGTAAAAATGTAGAATATAGCAACATGAGTACAAAGGTACTCAGCAAGACTTACATCAGATCCTACATACATGCACAGTATCAGGAAGGGTTGGTGGAGTTATTGCAGCAAGCCATCTTTGACTCTTGGCTAGGCTACCCTACGATACTCCAACTTGAAATAGTTTTGCGCACACGAGTCCACTACTCACCACTTCAATACACTACTGAGGATCCACCTCCGTCTTCCTACGGAAGAGCCATCCTCGGCACTCACACTTATCTTGAGGCTTTTAGTAGTTTCCATTTACTTGTCTATGAACTGTATAGGCAACCAAGTAGTCCTTTACCGCGGACGCGGCTATTCGAATAGATCATGTTAACCCTGCAAGGGTGTACTTCTTCATACATGTTTCCACCACTTAGCGTCTGCACACGACATGTGCTCGGCAGACTTCAAGCGAAAGCCGACGTGGGTGTAGACCACGACCTACCTAAACACTTAAGCCTCTAGTCCAGGTTTATCGCCTATTCAGGTTCCATCCGCAGGGAGTCCGGCCGAGGTTTCCCATACGGCCCCGAACGATGTGAACAGGGTTCCCGAGATACCTAACGGGTATTCGGTACACCCGGCCACGTACCTACCGCATCACAGCCCACCCCTACGGTCAGCGCTGTCCACGGCCTCCAGTAGGCTACAAACACCAGAAACTACTTGCAACTCCTGGACAGAGAGCTAGGGTGAATAAGAAGTCGAGCGGGGTCATATTTCAGGGCCCAATGCATGGTAGTAGCTGTATCTTAAATCACACATACAGATCTCAGTGCCTAAGGTCGGCTTCAATGAAACAACCCACCATGTACTCCTACATGGCCTCTCATCGATACCTTTACCAAATCGTGTTCACCACACCACTCTTATTACCGACATAATCATTTCACTCTAGCCCATCACCCAGATGAACCAGACCTGACACAACTCTAAGCATAGCAGGCATAGCAAGGTAGGAACAACACATACATATGGCTCAATCAACTCCTACACATGCTAGTGGGTTTCATCTAGTTACTGTGGCAATGACAGGTCATGCAGAGGAAATGGGTTCAACTACCGTAGCACACAGCAGTTTGAATCGCGTTGTCTTAATGCAGTAAAATAGAGCAGGAGCGAGAACATGGGATTGTATCGATATGATCAAATGGTTGGTTGCTTGCCTGATGATTCGTTGCACAGATACGACTCTTCGTTAGGGTAATCACGATACTCCTCGGGGACAGATTCTGTCGCAAAGGATAACGATACACATGCATCACCAAACAATGTGCAACAATATGATGCATGCATGAAACATGGCAATATGAGTGTGTTGGGCTAATGCAACTAAAGCCAGTAGGGTTTGAGCAAATTTGAATCAAAGATTCAAATTCCAAATTCAAATATGGCCTTTTAAAGTGCCTTTCCTTGTTCTGATTAAAACATCAATTTAACTTGTTTGATCATGCATGAAAATAGTACAGATGGATAGATTGGATTTTTCTGATCATTTTTCATATATAATTTGTCCAATTTGGAGTTACAGAATAAAAGTTATGAATTTTTGAAGTTTAAATAATATTCTGGAATTTCCTGATTTAATTTAAATCCAGAAATATCATTTACTGCGTCAGCCTGACATCACAGTGACATCAGCAGGTCAACAGGGCTGGCTCGGGTCAAACCTGACGTGTGGGGTCCACACGTCAGTGTCACAGGGGCTAATCCCGCGTTGACCCCGGGCTGGTTAGCTTTGACTATGCCCTGGGGCCCACTTGTCAGCGTCAGTAGGTGGTGGATTAGTGGTTAATCAACTAGGCCACGTCAGCTCGCCGGAGTTCTGGCCGGCGGCGACCAACAGTGCGGCGGCGATAGTGGTTTTGGTCGTTTCGGCCACCAAATGGAACGCGGCGACCACCGGAGTGAAGCTGAGGACGACCCGCGGCTCTTGGCGGAGTCAGTTGGGGTCGGGGTGGCCGGAGTCGACGGCGGCGAGCTCGGCTGCGGCCGCCGGGGTTCGGTCGTGCACGGGAGTGGTGCTGGAGCTTGAAGTCGAGCAAAGTGAGGCGCTAGGGATGCTCTACTGGTTCTTGCGAACGTGTTGGACTTGCCGGGGTGACCAAATGGTCACCGGAGCTGCGTCGACGGCGAGCTCGGCGACGGCGGAGGTTCGGCGTGGTGGGGATGCAGCTACGGTGAGGGAACGAGGGGAAGAAGAGGGGGAAACGGTGGCGTAGCTCACCGCGGTTGCAGTGGGCGTCGAAGCGGGCTCGGGGACGCGCTGGAGACGGCGAATTCGTCGGCGACGGTGGTCGGAGCCCGAAGAGGGGAACAGCGACGTGGCGACGATGCAGGGCTTCCGGGGACTCGTGGAGCGGTGGGGAGGAAGAGGGAGTTGTGGCGGAGCTTCTGAGCTACTCGGGGGAGCGAGGGGTGGCCAGAGACAGTGGCTACGGCGAACGGCGGCGACGGTGATCTTCGGCCGAGAGCGAGAGAGAGCGAGGGAGAAACGGGGGAGAGTGAGCGAGAGCAGGGGGGATCGGGACGGGCTGCGGACGTCGTCCACGCGGCCAGGAGGGCGTCGGCAAGCAGGAGGTGGCCGCGCGGCCGCGCGCGCGCGAGCACGCAGCAGCTTCGGGGCGTGGGGAGGAAGACGACGGGGAGCTACAGTGTTGGGCTGGGTCGGCTGCTAGCTGGGCCGGCCAGCTGGCTGGGCCGCGCAGGTAAGTCTTTCCCCTTTCTTTTCTGTTTTCTGTTTTATTTAATATATCTGCAACTTTGTTGAATTAAATAAAATACCTAGGCAACTCCAAAATTCACCAAACTACTCCTGGTCCATAGTTGGATTATTTCCAACATGAAACATTTTAGTTTGGAGATATTTGAGCATTTAAATATTTTATATTATTTTAAATGCCCAAATTCAAATATCTATGATTTAATTCAAAGACCCTAGGATGGCCTAGAAAAATGTGCACCACTTTTGTCAGAGGTTCTGAACCAAGGCTAAAATGATGGACATTTTAGAAGGGCATTTCAGATTCATTGAAAAATTATTTTAGTAACCCTAGTTGGTTTCAGAGGGGACTGGGGGTTCTGTCATCCCCATTTCAAGTTTCTGATGAAAGAGTAAACATGATGCAACACTCTAATGCATGACTAGCTAGGGTGTGACAACTCACCCCCACTCAAAAGAATCTCGTCCCGAGATTTGGGTTCCTCCGAGAAGAAGGCGGGATATTCAAGTCGAAGACGATCCTCCCTTTCCCAAGTTGCTTCATCCTCAGAATGGTGCGACCATTGAACCTTGAGAAACTTGATATTATGACGTCGCGTGGTACGTTCGGCTTGATCGAGGATACGGATGGGGTACTCTCGATATGTAAGATTATCTTGGAGATCAAGCGTTTCGTGGTCCACTTCACGGATAGGATCCGAGAAGCAACGCCTGAGTTGAGAAACGTGGAAGACATCGTGAACTCTGGAGAGGTGCGGAGGTAGTTCCAACTGGTAGGCAACTTCTCCTTGTTTGGCAAGAATGCGAAAAGGTCCAATGTAACGAGGAGCCAATTTGCCTTTGATGCCGAAACGTTGGGTTCTCTTCAGAGGGGTGACCCGAAGATAAGCCTTCTCGTCAACCTCGAAAGTCATAGCCTTATGTTTTCGGTCATATTGACTCTTTTGACGAGATTGGGCTGTTTTCAATTTTTCACGAACGATACGAACTTGTTCTTCTGCTTCCTGAATCATATCCGGGCCAAAGAATTGTCTTTCCCCGGTCTCTGACCAGTTAAGGGGTGTTCGACATCGTCGTCCATAGAGAACTTCAAAAGGGGCTTTACCCAAGCTAGATTGATAGCTGTTGTTGTAAGCGAATTCGGCAAATGGAAGACACTTCTCCCAGTCCATTCCGAACGAGATAACAGAGGCTCGAAGCATGTCTTCCAGAATCTGATTGACGCGTTCCACTTTACCACTTGACTGAGGGTGGAAAGCGGTGCTAAAGGAGAGACGGGTTCCCATAGCATTTTGGAAACTTTCCCAAAATCGAGAGGTGAAAAGACTTCCTCGATCCGAATTGATTTCCAAAGGAACACCATGGAGGGACACTATTCGGGAGATGTATAAGTCTGCCAGCTGACTAGCGGTTATACTCTCACGAACAGGTAAGAAATGAGCTACTTTGGAAAGACGATCGACCACGACGAAAATAGCATTATTCCCTCTTTTGGTCCTGGGAAAACCGGTAATGAAATCCATACCAATTTTATCCCATTTCCATTCAGGAATAGCTAATGGTTGAAGGGTGCCAGCAGGCCGTTGATGCTCTGCTTTTACACGACGACAGACGTCGCAATTAGCAATATACTGAGCGATTTCTCTCTTCATCCTAGTCCACCAGAACCTTTGGCGTAGATCCTGATACATTTTAGTACTACCGGGATGAATGGTGAGAGGAGATTCATGGGCCTCCTTAAGGATCAACTGCCGCAGATGCTGGTTCTTGGGAACCACTAGACGATTCTCAAAGTACACAACACCATGATCATTTGTAGAGAAACAACTAGCACCTCCGCTAGCAATGTTCTCTTTGATTTTAGATATTCCCTTATCTCGCTTTTGGCAGCGATGATTTGATCCGTAAGAGTAGGTTTTGCTACCAAGGTGGAAAGATAACCTTGAGGAACAATGTGAAGGTTAAGCTTCCGAAATTCCTCATGGAGAAGCGGTTGACTTTGTTGTAACATCAGGTTGTTACAATAAGATTTACGACTTAGCGCATCAGCCATGACGTTGGCTTTCCCTGGGGTGTAGGTTATTCCTAAGTCGAAGTCTGTGATCAATTCAACCCAACGTCTCTGCCTGAGATTCAAATCCGGTTGGGTGAAGATGTACTTCAGGCTTTGGTGATCAGTGAATATTTCGCAACGATTACCGAGGAGGTAATGTCGCCAGGTCTTAAGTGCATAGACTACGGCGGCAAGTTCTAGATCATGAGTGGAATAATTCTCCTCATGTGGGTGCAATTGCCGTGAAGCGTAAGCAATTACGTGTCGATCTTGCATGAGAATGCAACCTAGTCCTTGTCGCGAGGCGTCGCAGTAGATAACAAAGTCCTTGGAGAAGTCTGGCGGTACCAGTACGGGAGCAGAAGTCAGGCGTCTTTTCAGTTCCTGAAAACTGTGCTCACATTGTGGAGTCCATTCGAACTTCTTATCTTTCTTGAGGAGTTCGGTTAGGGGTTTAGCAACTTTGGAGAAGTTCTCGACAAAGCGACGGCAATAGCTCGCTAAGCCTAGCAAACTCCGAACTTGCTTGACCGATTCGGGTGGAGTCCAATCAAGGACGGCTTGAACTCGCTCAGGGTTAACAGCAATACCTTTACCAGATATTACATGGCCCGGATAGGTCACTTCTGGCAACCAGAATTCACATTTTGAAAATTTGGCATAAAGGCGATGCTCACGAAGTTTCCGCAACACTAGTCTTAGATGTTCGGCATGTTCTTCCTCGTTCTTGGAGTAGATGAGTATATCATCGAGATAAACTACAACGAATTTATCCAAATACTCCATGAAGATTGAGTTCATTAACCGAGAAAAGGTGGCTGGAGCGTTGGTTAAACCGAAGGACATGACGGTGTACTCGTATTGGCCATAACGAGTAACAAAGGCCGTTTTAGGAATGTCCCCGTTTCTGATTTTGATTTGATGGTATCCCAACCTCAAATCCATCTTGGAAAAGACTGAGGATCCAGCGAGCTGATCATACAGGTCGTTGATCCTGGGAAGTGGATATTTGTTCTTGATTGTGACCAAGTTGACAGGTCGGTAATCTACAACCATCCGGTCCGTACCATCTTTCTTCTTGACGAATAGGACGGGGCAAGCCCACGGAGATGAGCTAGGTCGGATGAAACCCTTTTTCAAGGATTCATCGAGTTGTTTCTTAAGCTCGGCTAGTTCTAGAGGTGCCATTTTGTAAGGTCTTCTAGCAATCGGAACGGTTCCGGGGATGAGGTCTATTACGAACTCAACATCCCTGTCAGGTGGAACACCTGGCAATTCCTCTGGAAAGACATCCGGGAAGTCACGGACTACCGGAACGTCCTCAAGGTCTGGCAAAGGGTTGGCGTTAAGAGAATATAATTGTCGCTTGGCTATTCGAGTCAAAACGTTAACTATCTTGCCCGAAGGGTGGGTGAGTTGAACGGTCCTAGAGAAGCAATCAATTTGGGCATGATGGGCTGACATCCAGTCCATACCCAGAATGATATTAATATCTGAAGATTTAAGGGCTATCAAAGACGCGAGGAAAACAAGTCTGTCGACTTGGATCTCATTTCCATAACTTACCCTAGAGGTCTGCCATCTAGACCCAGGGGTAGAGATTTCCATAGTGGATGGCAAGTCACAGAATGCAACGTTATGCAAACGAGCATAATTTTCAGATATAAAGGAATGAGAGGCTCCTGTATCGAAAAGAACAGATGCCGGGTGGCAATTAACAAGAAGCGTACCGAGAACGACGTTGGGATCCTCTTGAGCTTCTTCGGCAGAGACACAGTTGACATGGCCACGTGAAGCGGTGACCGGTTTAGCGTGGAACACTTTTCCTGTCGGCTTGCCACGGCCAACAGCTTTAGCAGATTGATTGGGGTTGGTCTGGGGACACTCACACATATAATGACCAGATTCCCCACACTTGAAACAAGTCACGGAACTGGTACGTGGAGGAGCATTATTGGTTGGACCCCCATAGGGCTTAGCTGGAGCAGACTGTTGAGCGGGGCGAGGCGCCTGGAAAGATGGCCTCGGTGTGAACCTGGGTGGCAGGGCGGTGTTGGGTACCCACACGCGGCGCTTCTGAGGACCAGCACCGGATGAGGAACCCGTGTCACGTCCATGCTTGCGTGTTGCGTCATAGTCAGTCTGACCAGTTTCAGCACTGATGGCTTTGTTGACAAGTTTCGAAAAAGATGTGCACTCATGCAGACGGAGGTCGCGGCGAAGCTCAGGACTAAGGCCCTTACGGAACCTTGCTTGCTTCTTGGCGTCAGTAGACACTTCCTCGGTTGCATATCGTGCAAGATTACCAAACTCCCTGCTATAGACATCCACAGAAAGTCGGCCTTGGGTGAAATTGCAAAATTCTTCACGCTTGCGGTCCATGAGACCCTCCGGAATGTGATGTTCACGGAAAGCGTCGCTGAATTCAGCCCAAGTTGTGACATGGCCCGCTGGGCGCATAGCTCCATAATTCTCCCACCATAGACTGGCGGGGCCTTCAAGATGATATGCAGCAAAGGTGACCTTGTCAGCCTCAGCTACCAGCGCGGAACGCAGCTTGTGAGAGATACTGCGAAGCCAGTCATCAGCGTCGAGAGGCTCGACGGAGTGGTGGAACGTGGGTGGATGCAATTTGATAAAATCACTGAGTGACACCACGTTAGCCCTCTGATGGTGTGCTGTATTCTGTTCAATACGCTCCAGCAAACGGTTTGTCTCCCGCTTGTTTCTCTCAGCTTCCATCATAACCTCGGCTAGTGAAGGAGGTTGAGGCAGATGTTCATTTCTGGCTTCACTGCCTTCGGCCTGCTCTTGGGAAGCAGGGTTAGCGCGCGTGTTGACCATCCTAGGTGAACAAGACAATGATTTAGTCAGAATGATAAAATTCCGACATAGGATACATAATGTAAGAAATAACTCGGAATGCAAGATGATCATCCGTATGACATGGTAGATACAGAAATTGCTTCTTTATTCCATCGTCATACACACCATACAGGTTTAGTACAAGACCAAGCAAGGTACTAAAACGGTGAAAAGAGGATTACATCTCATCGGAGGCATCTCAAGCTCCTATACATTATTTTTCTACACCTCCGGAAGGAGTACAAACTAGGTCATATCCCACGAGTCACGCAGGACGATAGACGACACAGCTAGTGCGAACTAGTGATACTACTACTAACTCAGACCGATCCGTAGTAGTCCTCATAGAAGTCACCTCCATAGCCTGGAAGCTCAACATGTTCATCCGGAAACAGACGATCTCGCGGAGCTTGTGGACCATAGGGGCTAGGATGAGGCCTTGGACCAACAAACGGTGGCCTGCGGGGACCGCGAGGTGGGGTGATGCCTCCTACATCACGCCAAACCATCACGTCCGGTAGAGCAGATCTCACAGGATAGAGATCGCGCATATCCGAATATCCAGCTTGCACCGCCGGTGCGAACCGAGTCAAAGTGGCCCAGTGATCAGCACGGGTATTGAAGAGCTCTAACCTTAAGGCCCGATTTTCACGGTCCTTATCCTCGAGCATCTCAGCAGTGGTGCGAGTCCGTGAATCCTCCTGAGTGGAGTCAGCATAAATAGCTTGGAGATATCCTTGTGCTCCCGGAAGTGATCCTGGCATATACCGGAAGTCAGAGTCCCGAAATAGACCAGATCTGACTCGCATAATGGTCATCATAGAGTAGGCGGCATCCTGCACAGCCATCTCGATAGTAACCCCGAATCCATAGGAGCAGTGAAGAGGCTCAGTGGATCCAGGATAAGATGGAAATATCCTGACAGTGCAGAGATACTGGCTTTGATTGAAGTCTCGGAATTGCTCTTCGACCGTGTACTCAAGATACCAGCGGTATCCAGCCTCAGTCATTACCCTGACCAACTTAGCAGTATGGCCGGGTACATCTAGGCATCGAGTCAGGCGAACCACTTGATTGAGGTCGCGAGTGGCCATCTGAAAGCATAATCATAATGCAAAGGCATTAGAATTTCTAGCAAAATTTCGGCAGCATAACAGCTGTAAATGCTCAAAAAGGATATTGAGACATTTGACAAAGGATTTCGTACACACCCAACATCATCATATCAAAGTTCTGGAACCATTCTAACAACATAATGTGGTAGTAGAACTGAACTAGGCTTGTAACCATCAAACTTATAAGGTACTACTGATTAGTAACACGTGATCCTGATAGAGAGAACAGATCCTAATTCCTTAACCCCCGGTGGAAGAATGGACTGACTCAGATCAGAATGTCATAAGGTATAAGGAGTAAAAAGAGCCTTACGTTCCAACCCACAAACAATTCCCCTACATATAACTAAAGAATTTCTAGACTCAACATCGACCAGTTTGTCTTGGAGAACCTATAGGCAGTCCGGCTCTGATGCCAACGCTGTCAGGACCCCGACTCGATGTCACATCGATCTAGCTGGTAACACCTCATATCACTTTGCGGCCTCACGCACGGTATCCCCACGGGTGTCGTCTTACCTTTTCCCGGGACCGTTTGCGCCTTTTGGCTCACGTATATGATAGTGTCGCTAGCATCCATATGATAAAGAGCCCGGGCTGACATGACTAGTCGTAAACCCAAAGTGGCACAGACTTACAGGGATAGGCATCCATGACCCAGCTTCGAACGTGTCGGTCATCAGCAAGTGGGTCCGGGCTGTAGCATTGGGCTAGCAGGACTCCGGTAAACCGGGCTGTAGCGGGCTAACAGGACTCCGGTACTCAATACGTGACATTTCCCCGAAGGGACAGACACAGGAACGAAGAAGGACACATGCCGGCCAGCCTAAGTGTTCCAGAGCAGTAGCAAGCTACCATGGCTCAGCGGTAACACTAGGAGACATTTCCCGGTAAGAGAGGCTACTAAAGATAAACAACTAGATAGTCAGATCCCACACATACCAAGCATTTCAATCATACACACAATATGCTCGATATGTGCATATACAACGAAGCATCACAACATGACTCTACGACACAAGTACTTTATTTAGGGCTCAGAGAGCCATACATAACATACACACAAAGGTACGGGTCTCACGACCCAACATACAAGTCATACAATCATACAAGCCAACAGCGGAAGTAACTTGTCTGAGTACAGACAACTAGTAAAATAAAAGAGGCTTGGAAAGCCTGGCTATACTATGTGGTCCTTCACAAGCTCAGGGTCACCACCTGGGTCTTTAGCCTACTCGTTGATGTCAACGTCTACATAGAACCCATCAGAAGGGGTTGCAGCGTCTTCTGTAAAAATGTAGAATATAGCAACATGAGTACAAAGGTACTCAGCAAGACTTACATCAGATCCTACATACATGCACAGTATCAGGAATGGTTGGTGGAGTTATTGCAGCAAGCCAGCTTTGACTCTTGGCTAGGCTACCCTACGATACTCCAACTTGAAATAGTTTTGCGCACACGAGTCCACTACTCACCACTTCAATACACTACCGAGGATCCACCTCCGTCTTCCTACGGAAGAGCCATCCTCGGCACTCACACTTATCTTGAGGCTTTTAGTAGTTTCCATTTACTTGTCTATGAACTGTATAGGCAACCAAGTAGTCCTTTACCGCGGACGCGGCTATTCGAATAGATCATGTTAACCCTGCAGGGGTGTACTTCTTCATACATGTTTCCACCACTTAGCGTCTGCACACGACATGTGCTCGGCAGACTTCAAGCGAAAGCCGACGTGGGTGTAGACCACGACCTACCTAAACACTTAAGCCTCTAGTCCAGGTTTATCGCCTATTCAGGTTCCATCCGCAGGGAGTCCGGCCGAGGTTTCCCATACGGCCCCGAACGATGTGAACAGGGTTCCCGAGATACCTAACGGGTATTCGGTACACCCGGCCACGTACCTACCGCATCACAGCCCACCCCTACGGTCAGCGCTGTCCACGTCCTCCAGTAGGCTACAAACACCAGAAACTACTTGCAACTCCTGGACAGAGAGCTAGGGTGAATAAGAAGTCGAGCGGGGTCATATTTCAGGGCGCAATGCATGGTAGTAGCTGTATCTTAAATCACACATACAGATCTCAGTGCTTAAGGTCGGCTTCAATGAAACAACCCACCATGTACTCCTACATGGCCTCTCATCGATACCTTTACCAAATCGTGTTCACCACACCACTCTTATTACCGACATAATCATTTCACTCTAGCCCATCACCCAGATGAACCAGACCTGACACAACTCTAAGCATAGCAGGCATAGCAAGGTAGGAACAACACATACATATGGCTCAATCAACTCCTACACATGCTAGTGGGTTTCATCTAGTTACTGTGGCAATGACAGGTCATGCAGAGGAAATGGGTTCAACTACCGTAGCACACAGCAGTTTGAATCGCGTTGTCTTAATGCAGTAAAATAGAGCAGGAGCGAGAACATGGGATTGTATCGATATGATCAAATGGTTGGTTGCTTGCCTGATGATTCGTTGCACAGATACGACTCTTCGTTAGGGTAATCACGATACTCCTCGGGGACAGATTCTGTCGCAAAGGATAACGATACACA